>NW_012154396.1:4108529-4109730 GCF_000956105.1 Propithecus coquereli
ACAGATAAAATATAATAAATTCCCAAAGGAAGCAACATAAGTGTACTTGGTTTTCTCCTTTTACCCCACCAGACTCATTCTCCATCCTTCTTTGTATATCTCTATATCCTAATAGGTTGACTATTACAGGTTGAACCAACAGACATCCTTGTCCTCTGGTTTCTTTTGGAATTTGCCCAGTGGAAAGCACAGTAGGGGGCTGGAAAGCAGGAAGAGAACAAGGTTTCAGGACATTTATTCCCCTGGCCCCTTCCTGCCAGGCTGTGGTTGGAGAGTGGCTGCATTCTAGTAGAGTAGCTTTTTCCTATAGCTACCTCTCCCCAGGTTCCAATAACTGCTCTCCTTCTTTGCACCTTCAGGCCCAAGAATGAAAAAGGCAAGCCCTAGATGCTTCACCATTTTTCTTGGTCTTAATTTGATGGTATTAAATAATAAATTTGATTATATAAGTGATACATAAACTTGCCAATCCAATTAAGCAGTTGGAAAAGAGGGAGGTAGAAAGAAGATAAAATGTACTAACTTTTACATCTTTCATTGTTCAAAGTTGTTAGATATTACCTCAAAATAAATTCTGAGTAGGAAGTAATTAAAAGCCAGATACCTTTCAAAATCATCATAATTTTTTTTTAACCCTGCAGAGAACTAATGTTACAGGGTAACTAACTAGCTTGGACTCTGACAATATGGGAAGAACATCGGGTTGCAATACCAATGGAAGAAGAAGAGAGAAAGAATGTAACAGAAGAAATATTTGAAAAGATAATGACCAAGAGTTCCCCCAAAATAATTAAATACATAGAGAGCATTGATTCAAGTTGCTCAGAAAATGCTAAGCAATACAAATACCAAAGATAAAACAACAATAAACATCATATCTAAACTCCTAAAAACCTAACATAAAAAAGAAAACATTTAAGGCAGCCAGAATAAAGAGACATAATACATAATGAGGGACAAAGAATGGCACCAGATTTCTTATCAAAAACATTGCAAGATATATGACCAATGGAATACACCTCTGAAGTGCTAAAAGAAAAAAACAATGTCAAATAAGAATTCTTTACCCAGCAAACTAATTTTCAAAGTGAAGAAGAAATAAAGACTTTTTTCACACAAACAATAACTAGATAATTCAAACTGGCAGTCCTGTACTATAAGAAATGTTAAAGAAAGTTCTTCATGCAAAAGGAATATGATA
>NW_012154396.1:4111514-4114876 GCF_000956105.1 Propithecus coquereli
TGGTCAGACATTGGGATGAGGATGAAAGGATGGGGAAAGTGGGATCAGAGACACAAACCTAACTTATTGACTTTTTCTAGTGATTGATTTTGATCATTTCTATTTTGCTACTTATTACACTTAACTAATCTTAAAATGAAGTTATTTGCTCTTCAAAGGAGAAGAATTTTGCTTAAACATCCAATTTTCCAGGACAATGTTATTATTGATACATTTCAAACCTCTCTTCTGCTAAGTTTTTTTCCTATAGTAGCACAAAAATGCATTAAAATGTTAAGAGTGAAATTCAAGTTCAGTAACTTGCCATTGGTGCAGATAAAATATAAATCTGTAATGCAGTTCTTTAATGCATATTTTGGAAACAAGAGAAAGGATGAGTACTTCAAACATATGTCTAGGTCATGAAGATATAATGAGGATATATCATGACCATAACATAATTGCCCTACCTTACTTCTTTGCAGCCTCCCAAATCTAAAAGTGGCATTGCTTTCAAGTTCTAACCAAAAAAGCATAGAATGAAACTTAAATACAATGTAGTCAAGAACCAAACACCAGAACTCTAACTTATAATCAACACACCCATCCCATAAATACAGGAGAAACTCTGGAGGAGTGGTAGAATTACAGGGAGCAGACCAGTATTTGCGTTGGCAGATGTGAAGTCTGTGCAAATAGGAACACAGCTGTATGCAGAATATTTTAGTGTTTCTAAAACTGCTGAATTAGACATAAAGAAATATCTAAAGTTGCAAAGTATCAGCAAGTTTGGAGAACAAAGTGCCATTTTGATATTTTAAAAATGTTTATAGAATCAGTGATCTGTATTAAGCATTTTTGTCACCTTGTTAGTTGTAATGTAATACTTCCAGCCTCATCATCAAGGCCACACCCTACTTACATGGCTATAGTTCTTTTCTCACTTTGGAGACACTAATATTTTCCAGAAGTATATCGTAAACTCCAGAGGGGCTGGTGACCCTTTAGTCGAAAGAGACTTAATTAAATATATAATTAGTTACATATGTGTGGGAATTTCCATAAAAGTGAAATATCTCACATTGAAGTTCAGGAAAGCAATGCTGAAAAATTGAAAATAAAATTGGAGAACTTAGTCCATAACGTTCTTGTCTAAAAAAGGAGGCATTTTCACATAAAGCTCTTGAATTCCCCAATTTAGTAAATTATACTATTTTATGAAGAAGTTTCAGTCTCTTTAACATTTCAAAAATGAAAACGAAAAACCACCATTCCACTCACCAAGCAGGGCTTTGTTCGAAGATGTTTGCTAAATGAATAATGACTGAATATCCCTTTAGTACCTGACTTGTACCACTCTTAGAAATTTTCAGGACTTTTTTTTAGGCTAATTAATCACAACCTACTGCAACTTATCTTGTTTCTAAATTAGGAGTAAAAGTGTGTCTAACTTCCATACCGATTGATTTTTAGACCTACTGATGTTACAGTAATTGTTGTTAAATTGACTTAAACATACTTTCAATTCCAAATCCATTATATCTTTAAACTTTAATTTCAGGATACTAGGATGCCTCTCTACTTTATTCATTTTTCCTTTAGATTTCTATCCCAATACTATTTAAAAAATGAGGACTTAATCAAAAACTACAACGCATTTCATCCTGTGGACTAACTCCTTATTGATTCATAGTGACTGCCTAGAGCATATGGGAATATGCTCTATGAGCATATGGGAAGAGCTGGCGGACAAGTCTCTGTCTTGTGTTAGATTAATTATGTTGTGTTGAATTAATTATGCCTGCTATGGGCTTAAAATGGTGGAGCAAAAAGTGTTAGAATACTTGACATTTATTTGTGACCCCAGGTCTCGGAATCTAATGGTAGATATTAATGTTTTACCTCATAAAACTCTATGCTAGTTAAAACTACCACACATCTTTCTTCAGTATTCTCTGTTCCCTGTAGTTTTTCACACCTTGAAACAAATAAAAAGAATCCTAACTGTTTTCCTAACAATAGTGACATTGCATCCCTGTTTCACTTAAGGATTTTACTGATAGTAACCTCTATCCGCACCTTCATGTTGAGGCATCTATAAAGAAGAAAACAAACACTATTTGTTCTCACAGGAATGTGGAGACCCCTGCCTTAAAAACACAGCTTACTCTGTTTCCTATTTTGTTAGCCAAAGAGAAGAAAGCTATAAAAAAGCCAAAATGTCTGAATTAATGAGAGAACAATTATTTTGTGTTTACTATTTACCATTCACTGTGATAAGTGCTTTATACAGATTAACTCATTGAGCACCCACATAGAGTACTGGGGATGTTAAGGAAACGTGTTCAAGGCCCCAGTGATGGTGAGTAGTGGAAAATGGATATGAGCCCAGGAAATCTAGCTCCAAATCCCAGGTTCCTAATTACAGTGGGAGGTCGCTTCTCTAAATGGGAAAATGGGCCACCTCTGGTTTCCAGTAAAATAACAGAACTGAATGTTAATGTTCGAAAGTGGCAGAGTTTGTATTTGGCCTTGGGTTAGATTCTTAAGTCTATACCCTACTTGTTACCTCATTGTGTCGCTATGAGCCACTCTTCCCTTGTGTGTCAAATGGAAATAATGCTGAAATTATTATGAAGATTAATAAAATATTTGCAAAATATTGACACCTGGTCAATAATTGATGTCAATAATTATTGGTTATCTGTATTCATATTTTAATTTCTTATGATCCCTATAAGAAATTTAGGTTTAAAAAATCTATAATTCATCAGAGAGGCAAAACTGATGCATTTTTTTGAGAATTAGAAGTTTGTATAACAGTAAAATCAGGATATCACATTTATTAGAAAAATCAGTGGATGTTTTAAGCAATTATAGGACCAATTTCTTACTACTCCACCAAAATCCTATGATCTGAAACGAAATATTTAAAGTAGAAGAGCAATTACTCTTCACTCAAACAAACTGCTGTTAGTGTCTCAAGTCCAGGGCAAACTTTTTAATGATATATATCACATCACAGCCTAGCAGTGGAGGAATTGTGTAGGGAATAAATAGGAAACTGTAGATAAAGAGCTAATTTAAGTGAGTTCAGGCTCATTGATGAACTCCATAGACAGGGCACGTAGTTAGAAGGATGTCAAAGTTAGGGGGTGACCATAGCCACATAAACAAGAGCAAGAGCAGCGAACACTGAACCAACCAGATGCTGAAAGGAGCTTCAGGGGTAATTTCAACAAAACAGTACAAGTACAGTGGCCCAGACCAAATTCTGCTGTCCTTATCTGTTAAAACACTCTCAGAAACCTAAGGCCTCTACACCAGCTTGGACAGAACGCACATCTATTTTCATGTTGAATGTACATGCCATCTAGGCCAGC
>NW_012154396.1:4116269-4122214 GCF_000956105.1 Propithecus coquereli
GGGTACAAATGTTTAGTTTACGTATATTGCCCTTGCCCCCGGCCCCGAGTCAGAGCTTCCAGCGTGTCCATCCCCCACATGGTGCACATTGCACTCTTGTGTATGTATATACCTATCCCCTCCTCCCCGCTCCCATCTGCCCAACACCCGATGAATATTATTGCTATATGTGCACTTAGGTGTTGATCAGTTAAAACCAATTTGACGGTGAGTACTTGTGGTGCTTATTTTTCCATTCTTGGGGTACTTCACTTAGTAGAATGGGTTCCAGCTCTATCCAGGATAATACAAGAGGTGCTATATCCTCACTGTTTGTATTCCTCTCTGATCATGCCTCTTTTGCCATTTGGGGTCATCCTCCTTGACTCAACTTTTAATTGTTGAAGTTATTAAAAATGTAACCATAGTCCTCTTCTCTTCTGTCCTCTCTCCCCAGGACCTGAATTGGAATGTGCACATTAGAGATTCCAAATGTGTTTCTCCAGTTAGCCATTACTTTTGAACTGTAATACAACCTCATTTATACAACAGTCTTCTCAATTCCCCTCTTAAATGCCTCAAAGGAATATCAAACTCTACTTGTCTAAAACCAAATTCATTACTATTCTCCTCCAACCAACCCTCCTTTGCCCTGTTACCTCCAATCCCAGTTCAAAAGTTACTCTTTCAGGGAACTCCACATAGCAGAGACCAAGGACATTTTGTTCATCATTGTATGTACAGTGTTTTGCACAATGTCTATTACACAATAATACACACTTGATTTGAATTAATAAACAATCAATGGAAGTACAAAGGAATAGGTCACTATTTTTTTTCTTGAAACTCTCAGTTTAGTAGAAGAGCTGTCTCTTAAAGGATGAACATGATTTTCTCAAAATATGAAGAGAGGCAGAAGAAGCAAAACAGTAGAGATACTAAATGATTCAGGAGAACAAATCAAGCACTTTGGAGCAAAGATCACGGTGCAGCAGGGACTGGAAGCTAGGAGGCAGGGTGAGGGCAGTGATAACGGAGGAAAGGGAAGATTGGGGAAAGAATTAAAAAAGTAAACGTTGACCAGAGTTTGAGGAATCTGAACTTCATCCCATAGGCAAAGAGGAGCCACTTAATGTAAAATGTGAAAGTGGAGGAAGAGAGACGACCTGTTTGAGAAAGCACACTACATTGGTTGTTGAGCTATTTGCTCTCATTTCCAGTCCACCTTCTGTGCTCTGTTCTGGTATGCGGGCACTGGCATGCTACAAATCACCCTCTTTTGTCAGCTGGTTCCCTACTAAAGATTCTGCTAACAGGGGACTATAAAGGGAAACTGGAAGAATGGTAGAAGGGAAAAGGGACCCCCTCCTTTCTGTTTGTTTCATGTTTCTGCCAACATCATACTATCATGGCCCTGGAGCTTCTTTTGGCCCTCCCACAACCAGCCTCATCTGGTCCCCTTGGGGGTACCAGCAGCATCCAGGCAGTGCACATGTCTATTCGATACCCTTCCTCCAAGTGTGAGTCCTCCTTCATGAGGCCTTTATTTGAACCTTCTAGTTTTGGAAAACCAGCCTCTTGCCTCTATTCCCTCAGCTCTAGAGATAGTAGAAGCTTCTACAGTTATTCCCTTTATGTGTTCAGTTCCCTAACAATTGATTATCAATATAGCTTCAGTTCTCTATATTGAAATAGTTAGTGTGGCTTCTGTTGTTCTGACTGGCCCCTGACTGACATAAGCACTTAGCTGTGGATTAGGAAAGGGAGTGTAAAGAACTGGAGTTAGAAGATCAGTTAAAAGGCTGTTTCAGTATTCTAGGCAAGAAACAAAATAAGTCAGTGGCCATGTGAGCAGAGATTTAATGATAAAAATAATAATAGCTAACATTTCTGGAGCACTTACAATATATAGGCGCTGTTATAAATCCATAGTCCCTATGATAGAGGCACTACACTTATTTCCATTGTATAGACAAGGAAACTGAGGCCCAAAAAGGTTCGAGTAATGGGTTCCAGTTCACACAGATAGTAGCGTTGGAGACAGGATTTAAGCAGTCTTCTGGCTCCAAAGTACTTCCTTTTAACAACTAAAAAGTGATTGAATTCTGAAGTTATTTCTGATAAAGAAGTATTTGGACGCAAATTCAACAGAAAGGATCATGGAGAAGTCAAAAAAACCTTAGAGACTCTTAATTTGAGTGACTGGGTGAATTATGAAGACATTAACTGCAATGGAAATAAAGAAAAGATCGGGTAGGAATTCCTGGTAGGAATAACTAATTCAGTTTTGAATATTTTGAATCAAAGATGCTCGGAGGAGTGATTTCAGCTGGAAGTTAAATTTGAGGCAGGTCCTTTAAAAAGCTTGACTTTGAAGATAAAGATTTCAGAGCCCTCAGAATAAAGAGGCTAGATAAAGCCATTAAGGCCCGTGGTAATGCCTGCCCTGCAAGAGCGGCTAGGGAAAGAGAGCGAGCAGAATTTTCAAGCTGTTCAATATAAATCTTTCTAGTCCTTTTTTCTACACAAAGAATAGCAAACAGTCTTCAGAAGAAATATATATTAAGCAATGGAATGGAGACGTGAGGTACGAGAGGAAATGTATGTGTTATGACACACAAGAAAAGAATGAAACTATTACAGAGCCTTTTTTTTTTTCCTTTGGGGGAGGAAACGAAAAGGAGAGGGAAAGGGAGATAAAGAGAATTCAGAACAAAATGCTTTAGCTCCTAACTGAAATGCAGTATCCCCTAGATTGATTAAACTTCTTAGAATGCTTTGGCCGCAGACACTGGGATGACATCAGCAAACCAATCCCTAGCTGAAGAGAATGAGTCATATTTTCGTCTGTTTTCACTTGATTAAAATATTTTACATTTGTTGAGCTTGAAAAAAAAAAAGACAGAGGAAGCCATTGAAAGTGGAAAATTGAAAATCCAAATATGGTGAATTTCTGACTCACCAGAATTGCAGCATCACAGGAACTAATAACTTTGATTTAAAGAGACATTCTTTAAAAAAACAAAAACAAAAAACTTCTATTCAAGAAATAATTCCTCAAATCACATAAAAGTGCTTTAAGGCTTTCTTAAACCTGTAACTTAATACCAAGCTGAGAAACCCCGAAAAAAAAGCGATCTTCTGTAATAGCTTTCAAAGTATAAAGTTAGAGATCTTGTCAGCTGTAGAAAAAATGGGTAATATTTGAACATCATCTGGTCTCTATAATTTGTTTTGTTCAGATTAGTATAAACGGCTGGTTTTTATGGTTCAAATGTATCTAAACATTGGCTTCTTTGGCAGAGCAGGCAGGAAAAGCAGAGTAAAGGGGTGTGGACAGAGGTTTGCTTCTTTTTAGGGATCTATGCCAACCAATCTGCAAACAATCCATTTCCTGGCAAATTTCTGCTGATTCGTCCATGGTTTTTTCTAAAAACTGTAGCTGCTAATACTGACGTTCACATCCATTAGCAGTGAGAGATTTGCAATTAGAAATCCATTGTTGCTGAATGTAGCCAGTTATTTTCCTAAGACTGTGAATTATTGTGATGTTCAAATCATATAAGTGAAAGAGTCTGTGAATTGTGAGGCCCTGCACAAATCTTTGTTATTATTTGTTTACCAGGCTGGAGCACATAGAGATCATCTACAAATGGGAGTAACACCGTTTGGTATCATTTCAAGCTAAGAAAACGTACTGCTTTCCAAGATTTCATTGTTGTTTATACCATAATGACATTAATTAGATATTGTTGATCAGTAAAACTTACAAAACTTCAACAACCAGTAGGTGGGTCTCTCTAAATATAACCAAAAAACCATATAGGAAAATAATTTTTAAATTTACTCACTTAAAGTTTAAAATTCTGTTATGTCGAAATAAATTTAGATGACAAATGCCAAACTGTTAAAAAGTATTATCATTATTATTATAACATGTAGACCAAGAGTTAAACTTTATATCTTAGGAATAGTTCTTACATATCATTGAAAATAAGGCAAAGACTCTAATAGGAAACTGGGCAAAACTAAGAACAGGCCATATATAAAAGAAAAAATACAAGTGGCCAGAAATAAATAGATAAGAAAATAATTATCAGGCTTATTAAAAATCAAATCATAGAAATTTAAAAACAATGAGCTACTATTTCTTACATTTCAGATTAACAAAGATTAAAAATGAAAATACCCAGGGGGACCCTGGGAAGATGGCAGAGATAGTGACTGTATAGTTTTTGGATCTTCCAGAAAAACTACATAAAAACAGAGCAACGAGAGAGTAAAACCAAAAACCAATGGACATGAATAACAAAACCAGATGGCATTATACAACTGTGTGGGGACTGACCACCAATAGCCTCAAGCCTACATGACTTGGAAAGCTGTGCAGGAAAAAGCCAGGGAAGTACATTTGATGGACTTGAGAAAGCACAAGACAACACTAAGGTAACCGCCCACCAGTATTCAATGAAAAATCCAGTTGCCTGATTTGGGATCATTGGAGGAGGTGGAGGAGAGGAGGGGTGAGACAGTGAGAGTGATCCACCCAGGTGGGAATTTATTTTGTCACAGATGTTGTTTAGAATTGCCAGTGTAGGCTGATACTATAAAGCAGACCAACTTTCAGTAATTCATCTTTATTTTTAATTCTCTGCAGGCAATGTGGTCCCTTCCTGCCAGTACCTGGGACAAATTGTTTCCTCCAAAACCTCTACTCCTTGATATGCTACTGTATTTTTTGGAACTAGGAGGGATTTTGTCAAATAAAATATCGAATGAATGAAAAAGGCCCACGAAATGGGTGGGACAGTCTGTCTCCTATCAAATCTCAAAACTGATCTGCCAGGAATCTCTTTCAGCACAGGGCCCCACATTGAAGACCTGCCAAGAGTGGAGTAAACAAAACACTGAATGGTATAGGGACAATAAAGACAAAAGAGAAGATTCAGATAAAAGATGGGGAAAGGAGACAGGGGGAAAGAAAAGAATCAGGAACTCACAGAAAGTAAGCTGCTATATTTTTAACATGACATTAAAAAAAAATGTTAAAGGGGTGGAGGGAGTTCTATAAAGTTAGAAAAGTTATCTGAACCAAGCCTCTTTCTAAAATTTAAGGAAAACCAAATTCACCTAAAAAGTGACCAAAAGTATCAAGATTAAATCCTATATGAAGTTATTATAAGAAAAAGAGAATACAGAGAATAAGATCCCTATAGACAATGAAAGTGTGCCAAAAAGACAAACTCAAAAATGGATCAAAAATATAATTACTATTTCCCAAAAAAAGGTGAAATATATCAAAGTGATATAAGACATGAGAAATAATGACCAATCCAGTAGCAATGACCATCTCCAACAAACAGACTGTAGTATTGAACTATCCTTTCCTATAAAAAAAAAAAAAACAGAGATTCTTAGAGACTTGGTTGATTTCAGGTCCAGGGAAGGAAACATAAAAGATGAAACTAGAACATCTTGACATACCGAAAGCAAATAAGCTGCCAGACTACTAAAGTAATGTCACAAGTTTTCCACAGGCCAAAGATAGGACAATTTGAGCTTCAGTAGAAATAAGAATTCTAGTGGTTCAAGATATACAAATATGTTGAAATGTATAATTTATAATATTAAATTAAATTTGTCATCTTGAAAACTTGATAAATAAAAGAAAGAAATTAGACATTCATTCTGAGATCTAAAGATTATGTAGCAGTTCTGTATGGAACACATATGGCCTATTACAATGTCCCATGTTGGGCTGAAGTGGGGGCCTTTATGCCCACCTGGCTGTCACCCAATGCAGCTGCCACAAGAAGGGCATGACCTCAGGTGAAGAGACACTCTGCAGTTGGGGCCCACCGTGAAGAAGCTGACAGCTGGGGACAAGGCTTTTCTTGGAAAGAGACCTGGCAACATGTTGCCGTGTCTATGACTGTCATAATGCCCATTTACTCTGTGTGTGTTAA
>NW_012154396.1:4122974-4127097 GCF_000956105.1 Propithecus coquereli
GTAAATTCATAGAAATATATTTAAAAAAATCTTTGTATAATTGTGACTAAAAACATACTGCCCACAATTCACATTTGCATGATTAGCAAAAGCCAAGAGCCGTTATGTCTCCACAGAAATCAAAATGGAGATAATAAGACAATATTCACACTGTTACACATTCCAAAATAGGAAAAATAATTACAGAATAAATCAGTTTGAAGTTTAATTTTTGTTTGTGGATGATTAAATATACTCATAAGCGTGTTTTTGTTGCAGTATAAAGGCTATATTATGGTAGCCTTAACACAGATCATGTTCCTAAGAAAAATTCATTCACTTTTTTCACACTTTTCTGTCCCCATCTGCCCTGCACAGACAGCAAGGGTAAAAATAGAGCATGAAGTGTTACAAAAGTGGGACTAAAATTTCACAAACTGATGATGCTGGAACCCCACTATTACTTAACTTTTACAGAATGGAGTTTTCTATAACATCAATCTATTTAAGAGTCACATCTGAGTGTATTTATCTTCTAAAATATGAATGTGTTCATGAGACAGTTGCACCACACCCTGAGTCCATTCTGAGTCAAAGGCCTTGAGGTATTAAAAAAAAAATTCTAGTACATTACTAGAATTAAGCACTTAATGCTTAACTTTACTGAAATTGATCATTATCATTTTGCTGCTAAATTCTCTTACTCTCAAATGGATGCTAACTAGTAAATTCAGCCAAGTGTGCTTTACAGTTTAAGCCAGATATCCACAAATGTTAGTGTACATCAGACTGATCTCAGATGATTGACAAAAATGGAAATCTTAAGCCCCTTCAGCAGGACTGAGGCTGTGGTCCACATATTAAAAAATATTAGAACACATACATACCTGCGAATTTCAATCTCCAGTTAGTGTTAGAAATAGTGTTAGAAACTCTATTATGTAGCACAGATAAGAAACATTAAATGAATAAAAAGGTTAACAAGTATGATTGTTCATAATACATTCTCTAACCCTTGTAGGTCAATGAAAAGTATTTTATATCTCCGGCTAGTTATATCATCCCATCCAGAAAACGTGCCAGTTTAAGTTTGTTCTCCTACAGAATCGAAAGAAACAGCTGTGTCCTAGTAGATGCCAGAACAGAAATGATCAGGTAATTTCCTTCATAGGCTACTAAGCAGACTGATTCTCTTAGAAACTAGTCTGGGCACTTGAAAAAGCACTTAAGGGCTTGACTCTGGGCCATTGGACTTTGGCCAAGACAAACCTGCCTGCTTTCCTCCTCAGAAGGGGCAGTTGTGTTTGTAGTTTAGGAAAGGAAATCACTAATGCCCAGTAAAAAGCCTCCCAGAATCCCAACAGTATAACTCTGTTACAGGCTGAATGCAGAACATCAGTGAGCAGATGAAAAATAGATCTCAGGACCAGAGTAAGTCAGCATTGGTCCTGACCGCTGTTTCATATGAGGTTGGTCTACTCTCTCATGGTGAAAAATTGTCATTCACCCAGCACGAGTATTCCCAGAATGAATATCAAAATAATTCATGAATAACATTCAAGACTATAAATGAATAAATTCTAGATTTCAATTACAAAGGCCAAATATCTGGGTTCTGACTAAGTCAGTCCAGCTAAAAATGTGCTCCTATATAAATTAGTTTTATACTAAAGTATTTTATTATCTTATGCTCATTAGACAATAGATTTCTTCAAATCACTTACACAAGAAGCCTCCACCAAAATAATTAGTGAATGAAACTATCTTGGAAAAGCCAGCTTTCTCAACCAAATTTAGTTTTTTCTTCCTCCACACTATCTCACTCACACAATTTAGTGCAACAGAACCATATGCTTGAACGGTATTTTATGCAAATAACCAGTCTGACCTACACTTGCCTAATCCATAGTCCCTTCCTGTTTTTCCAAATTCAAATCATTCTGTTCATTCAGTGACTATCTGTGAATACTAGACCAAGGTAGGCAGTATAGAAGGTCAAAAATAAGCCAAGAAGTCTAGAAAATGCTAATCAGGTTACAGTGGTATACATGTGTTCGTGAAAAGACATATATAAGAATATTCATAGCAGAACAATTCCTAATACCCAAAAATCAGCAACCACACAAATGTGTATCAACAACATAATGGATTAATGAGTGGTTATAACCATAGAGCACTGGGAATGAATGATCTATAATTACACATAATTATGCAAAAATCTTTCAAACATAATGATAAGCAAAAGAAACCAGTATTATATTGTTGTTCTGTACTGTATGTTTCTATTTATATAAAGTAAAAAAATCATGAAAAATTAATTTTTGGTGTCATAAATCAGAAAAATAATGATTAACTTTGGGGAGGAGGATAGATGGGACTGATTGGAGGTAGGTACAATTGGAGCTTTTTGGGTTGCTCATAAGATTCTGCTTACTTATCTGGGTCCTAGCTACATGCATCTGTTCACTTTGAGAAAATGTACTGTGTGAGTTGTACACAAATGATACATATTGTGATATCGCTGAGAAAAATAATAAAGTATTAAATGAGAAGATGAGAGATAAAGCAGGCAGGCAAGGTGGAGAGGTGGCAAGGGAAGCCAGGAGAAATAGGAATAAAATGATGAATGCTCTCATAAAATGACTGCCTGTCTGCTCATGGGAGGCGGTACGGGGACTGAGAATAAAATCTAAACCAAATGCTTGGAGAATACTAAGATCAAACCAAAAAAAAAAAAAAAAAAAAAACCAGTTTCTCTCCTCATGAGCAAATATGTGAATAAATGAATAAATTCTAGATTTCAATTACGAAGGCCAAATATCTGGGTTTTGTCTAAGTCAGTCCAGCTAAAAATGTGCTTCTATATAAATTAGTTTTATACTAAAATATCTTATTATGTCAAAAATCAAATGCAACTAAAAATTAAATGGCATTGGGGTCTCTGACTACTTCAAAGTAAAGTTAGTTTCCTATCTCATACCATATAATCTCCCCAGAAATCACTTACCATTTCAATTTAGAGGAAGTAGACATAATACAGAAGAGGATATAGATAAAATATAGAAAAGGAATCTATTTTTCTAAAAACTAGAAAATATAACTTTGAAGCATTCATAGCAATTCTAAGCATGACACCATAATTTTTTCAACTTGAAAAGTCAAAAACTTCTATGCATCAAAAAAAACCATAAGTGGAAGTAAGAACATTTCCCAGGTGGGTAGAGGGTCTCAGAATCATATTTTTTTCTTTAATCATGAAAATAAAGTAATAGGTCATTTCTTCCACATCTCCCCTTGGGTAGTAATATTTGTAATTGCAACACATAGAACACTATTCATGACATAATTATCTTCTCGTAAGTGAGAAAGATAGGTTATAAAACACAGTATGCAATAAAAGTCAATTTTTATAAAACAAAATAATATACTGAGTTCTTACAATAGGCCAGGCATAGAGCTCGTTGAAGTAGGGGGTGGGGGATTGCAGGGAAAATATTTCTCCAGAGGGAGGGAACAACATATAAATAGAGCCATATGTTTAAAGTTTCATAAATAATTTTGATGTGGTTAGAACTTAAGTTATATGCATGGAGAAGGGGTGTTTGTTGTTTCTTCTGCTTGGGCCACAAGCAATGTGACATACATACTACCATTCAACATTTCACAGTTACAATGTTTGAAGCTAAATGTAAAGGGCATAAATGGGAGGTTACAAGCAGACAGATTGAAGAACAAAGCTGACCCACAGGCATATTTTAAAATATTTTAAATTAGTTACTGACATTTGAAAATCTGAAAATTTCACAAGAAAACTTGGATTTCCAGTCTTTCTTGATAAATCAGAAAATCTAGTGACATTGGGCTTGAATCATCACATAGCAATAATTGGCTGCTCCATTTAGAAGGGAGCACCCATCCTGCTTTCCTCATTTGTAGCAGGTGCTTCGACTCTGTGAGCCTTTGAGTTTGCAATTTTGAACTGCATAATTCTTGATAACTGAATTAGAGGAGCCAGTAACAAAGCATTTAGACACACATATTTACCATGTCTGACACTGGATACCTGCCTTGAACCTAAACTAAGTTTACCCTAGGACTCAGGCATGTGTAGGCTTATGTGGGGGCCTAAATTAAACAGGGAATC
>NW_012154396.1:4127762-4129492 GCF_000956105.1 Propithecus coquereli
AAAAAAAAAAACCCTCCTAGACTCCAACTTGCATCTTAAAGGGAGGAGGCTGCAATACAAGAGTAAGAAACACCAAGTAAAATCCAAAAGTGCTGAAATCACTGTAGGGCACTAGAAATGCAAGGCATTAGCAGCATTGGTGCCAACAGCTTCAGCAGTGATGGAAGATAGAGCCAATGGCTTTGGTAGCAGTAAGAGAAGATGTGGTGACTCAGATAGTGCCTTCAACATCACACATCAGCAGTAACTCACACGGAGACTGCAGAAAATCCAGTAGCAGAGTCTGTGATGCAGCCATAAACACACAACTCCAGAGAGCAACTACAAACTTCTGTATGCATCCACAGCAATATCTTGAGTGGCACTAGTGACAAAATTCCCTGTTTGGAAGACAGGAAACATCACCAAAATAAAGTTAAGCAGGAAAGAAATAGAATAGCGGATATCTTGCAGTTAGTAGTAGCATTTGAGCCTGGAGTAAAGGAAACAACCACCTGCTGAGCAAAGGAGTATATGGTAGAAGTGGGCCGGCATTTCTGAAGAGTGGGTGGAATCACACCGACAAAAATACTTTATATCGTGTGGCTAATATTGTGGCAGAGTTTAGGTCCTAAGGCTTCTGTGGCCCAGGAACACTGATATAGCAATAAAATTTAAGAGAATAAACAGCTAAATTTCTAGTATACCTAGCTTTCTATTCCAGAACTTTCTCAAAATATAACAAGAAAATTTCAGTCAAAAGCAAGCATGTCATAATAACAGTCTCAGCACCAAGAATACACACGGTTATTATATTGAACGTACAAATCATTGTTTTCCTGTTGGCGTCTGTACCTTTGCTCTGATCGCCTTCATTTTGTTTCTAGGTAATTGGAGGCTAAGATCCAGGAAAGGTAAACAGTGTTTTAAATGCTTCCATTAAAGAATAAAGTTATTATTGCTTTCTAAAGCAAAGCTACATGTTGCTACAAGTGACATGAACAGGGATAATTAAAAATGAGACATTAACATTTCTACTTCCTATGGTTGCTTGTCAATGGATATAAACATTTTAAATAGTCAACAGGTTTGAGATCCTAGGAATTCTCTAAAAAGTACTCACCAGAAAAGCACATGGAATTAGATAACTTAGGATAGTTAAACATAGCTTTGCTACTAGAGCTTTAGTTTGGTATTTGGAAAATAGAGTAAAAAAAAATTTATCTACTTCATATTTCTGCTCTGAATATCTTTTCTTTCAACTCGGCATTTTCTTCTGAGTTTATTTCATTTTCTTTTATGTTGGAAGAACTGTATGAACAGTCCCTGACTTATGATTCAACATACAATTTTTCGACTTTACAATGCTGCAAAAGTGATATACATTCAGTAGAAACCATACTTTGAATTTTGAATCTTTATCTTTTCCCAGGTTAGCAATATGTGGTATGATACTTTCCTGATTCTGGGCAGTGTCCCTGAGCTGAAACTCTCAGTCAGCAATGCAATCATGAGGATAAACAACTGATATTCTACAGTATACCATGTTGCCACTGTTTTTTGGATATTGTGTTTTGTGGCTATTGTACAAACGTGACTATTCTACAAAACGTACATTTTTGACTTAGAATATTTTTGACTTACAATGGTTTTATTGGGACAAAACCCCATCATAGTCAAGTAGCCTCTGTATTTGATCATCTTTCAATCATCTTATTCTAAAGGTTCTGTTTTATTTCTGTGCTTCTTGG
>NW_012154396.1:4129752-4132468 GCF_000956105.1 Propithecus coquereli
ATACTCCCACTCACTTTTTATTTTGTTTAATTTCAAAATATTAAGGGGATACAAAAGTTTTTGTTACACAGATACACTCCATAATGCTAAACTCAAGGAATTATAATATATTTCTCTTTTATAATTCTACTTCTGACAATAATTAGACTCAATAGTATGTTTACATAGACTCAAAGCCCAGCTCTTTCACAATGTGGATTCACCATTCAAGAGTACTTTATTTTAGTTTGTCCATATATTGGCTGAACTGCATATTTAAATGGAGATTTTGGTAGAGTAGATATATATTTTCTGAGACTTTGGATACAGAAAAAAAGTCATTCTGTTGAATTTACATGGGGTTGATAACTTGGTTAGTGTTCTTCTTGGAGCAAACTCATTCTCTTCTGAAAATCTGGTGGATGATGCTCCCTGCTCCTCTGAAGTAAAGAGTAGAGCAGGATGAGAGGAACACAAGACCTAGAATCATACACACGTTTAACTTTAGCTCTGCTAAGTGCTTGTTATGAGACCTTCTAAAATTATATAATACATCCCTTTTCATTGTTTTCTAAATCCCAGTGTTTTCACCTGTAAAATGAGACTACTACTTACCTCTCAGGTTTAATGTGAGGAATGAATGACACGGTCTATATTAATGCTAATAAAAATATAATGTTAGCCACATATATGGTTTTAATTTTTCTAGCAGTCACATTAAAAATATGTTTAAATGATAAAACTAATTTAAATAATTATACTTTAACTAAAAATAATAATTTTACCTAACCCAATATATTCAATAATACACATCATTCCAACATGTAAAAATATTAAATATTATTGAGATATTACATTCTTTTTTATACTAAGAATTCTAAATATAGTGTATATTTTACAGTTATGCCATATGGTTATAGCATACACTTATAGCGTTCACATTTAGCATATATCAGTTTGGACTTGGCACATTTCAAGTGATCAGTAGCCACATGTGTCCAGTGGCTGCTATACTGGACAGTGGAGAGCTATACAATACAACTGAGTAGAGTTTCTGGCATAAGCAATCACTAAATTGTATACATTTTTAATTGTTTTATTTTAATGATATAGAGGAAAACTATCAGAGAAATCTTTTATTTTCTTTCTAAATAATCTGTTTCTTTTGCAGGATTTTTTACTCTTGGCAAGTTAAAAAATGTTTATAAGTAAACTTTTTATTGAAATGGAATATAACTTAGAAAAGAGCACAATATAAGTAACCTAAACAATTCTACCTCTGTAATATGCTGAAATAAAAAAAAAGAGCACAAATTGTGTTTGACCCAAAGGATATTCATGTAACCAACACTCAGATCCTTAACCTCCCCAGTTGACTTCAAACATTATGTTTAATTTCATCTATTTCTAAATTTTATACAAACAGAAATATACAATATGTATCCTTTTATGCCTTATTTCTTTTGGTCAGCATTATATTTTATCCATATTGCTGCATATGAGTTTTGGATTATAATTCTTATTTTTGCATAGTAATCCATTGTATGAATATACTATAATTTATTTATTCATTCTTCTATTTTACTATTGCTAGTCTTTTGAATTAATTCCAGTTTGGAGCTTGTGCAGAAAAGAGTTAACATAGCAGGCCAGACTGCTATCTTTAGGCCTGCACACACCGTTGGCCCCTGGCTGGCATATGGGAACTTGGATTTTGAGTAACTAACTGATAACAGTGGCTCACTGTGCCCATGTGGTTTGTATAAACAATATGCTTTATGCTGAACACCTTTTTTCCTTCTGGGAGTCTGAAATTTTGCTACATGCCAGGCAGACACTGGGTATTTGACAATACTCCAATAAAAACTATGACCACTGACTCTCTAATGAGTTTCCCTGGTAGATGGCATTTCACCTGTGTTGTCACAACTTAGTGCTGGGGGATTTAGTGTGTCCTGTGTGATTTCATTAAAAGAGGACTCTGGAAACTTGCAGCAGGTTTCCCATGGACTTTGCCCCTGATTATTTTCCCTGTGATGATTTTGTTTTTACCCTGTCACTATAATAAATCACACCCATGAACATGACTCTAGTCGTGTTTAGTCCTGTGGGTACTCCTGCGAATCATCAAACCTGAGGGTGGTCTTGGCAATCCCTGACACAGGGTATTACAAATAGTGCTGCTGTAAATATTTTTGTACATGCCTGTTGGAAAACATATGTTGAATATCTACTGAGGAATAGAATTGTTGGTTCATGGGGTATGGATATGTTCAGCACTACTAAATAATGACAAATAGTTTTCCAAAGTTGTTGTACTGATTTACAACTCCTATCAATAATTGATGAGCATTCTAGTTGCTCCATATCCTTTCCAATACTTGGCATTGTTTGTCATTTCAGCCAATCTGGTGGGTGTAGAGTGGCATCTCATTTCATTTTTAATTTGTTATTTCCTTGATGACCAAATAAAGTAGACATCCATTTCACAGGTTTGTGGGATACCAAGATATCCTCCATTGTGAAGTGTCTACTCAAGCCATTTGCCAATTTCACTACTGGGTTATTTGATTTTTCTTATCAATTTCTAGGCATTCTTTATATATTCTACATATATATATACACACACATACACATCAAATATACTCCCACTCACTTTTTATTTTGTTTAATTTCAAAATATTAAGGGGATACAAAAGTTTTTGTTACACAGATACACTCCATAATGCTAAACTCA
>NW_012154396.1:4133323-4134867 GCF_000956105.1 Propithecus coquereli
TTTATTTATTTTTATTGCTGCTGTATTTGTCTTTGGGGCCTTAGTTATACAATCTTTGCTTAGGCCTATGTCTAGAAGAGTTTTTCCCATATTTTCTTTTAGGATTTTTATGGTTAAATGCCTTACATATCAGTCTTTAATCAATCTTGAATTAATTTTTGTATATGGCAAGAGATAGTGGTCCTGTTTCATTCTTTTGCATGTGGCTATCCAATTTTCCCAGCATCATTTATTGAACAGGTCATTCTTTCCCCAGTGTATGTTTTGTCTACTTTGTCAAAGATCAGTTGGTCATAGCTATATGGTTTTATTTCTGGCTTTTATATTGTGTTCCATTGGTCTATGTCTCTATTTTTGTACCAATACCATGCTGTTTTGGTTACTATAGCCTTGTAGTATAGGTTGAAGTCAAGTAATGTCATGCCTCCTGATTTGTTCTTTTTGCTTAAGATTGCTTTGGCTATTTAGGCTCTTTTTTGGTTCCAAATGAAGCTTAGGATTTTTCTAGATCTGTGAAGTAAGACATTGGTATTTTGGGGAATTGTGTTGAATCCGTAAATCACTTTGGGCAGATTATCAATGTTGATTCTACCAATCCATGCGCAGGGGATGTTTTTCCATTTGTTTGTGTCATCTATAATTTTTTTCATCAGTGTTTTGTAGTTCTCCTTGTAGAGATCTTTCACTTCCCCAGTAAATGTATTCTTAAGTATTCTATTCTCTTTGTAGCTATTGTAAATGGTACTGAGTCCTTCGTTTAACTCTCAGCTTGATCGTTACTAGTATATAGAAATGCTACTTTCCTACATTGATTTTGTAACCTGAGACTTTGCTGAATTTTTTTATGAATTCTAGAGCTGTTTTGGGGGGAGTCTTTAGGGTTTTCTAGACACAGGATCGTGTCACCAGCAAACAGAGATAGTTTGACCTCTTCTTTCCCAATTTGGATGCCTTTTATTTCTTTCTCTTGCCTGATTGCTCTGGCTAGGACTTCCAATATCGTGTTGAATAGAGGTGGCGATAGTGGGCACACTTGTCTTCTTCCAGGTCTTAGGGGGAATGCTTTCTATTTTTCCCCATTCACTATGATGGTAGCTGTGGTTTGTTATATATGGCTTCTATAATTTTAAGGTATGTTCCTTCTATGCCTAGTTCGTTGAGGGTTTTCATTATGAAAGAGTTCTAGGTTTTCCACTCACTTTTTTTAATGATAACCCATGATAAGCAGAAGTTCTTTAATGTAGTTTAATTTACCAATTTTTTCCTTTATATTTGACAAAGGGTATGTCTGGATTAAACAATATTTATTACCTTCAATGTCATATTCTCCTATGCTTCTAAATACTATATTCCTTTACCTTTTTTTTACATTTAGATCTACAATCCACTAGAAATAATTCTCTGTATGTTATGAGGTTTTCCTGTTTCCTTGAAGTCCAATAATTTCATCAGGATATGGTTCACAGTTGATCATTACTATTAACATTTTTTATCTAGAATCTAGTGTACTCTTTAATCTACAGGCTTACTGTTTACATCAATTT
>NW_012154396.1:4135958-4152133 GCF_000956105.1 Propithecus coquereli
TAGATCCTTTCAGCTTCCCTGTCACAAATATGATTATTTGGGGTTTTTTTCCTTTTAATGTTTCAAAATGCAAATGAGGTAGCCAGCAAGACATCTCCAAAGAGGTGTAACTGAGTATCACCATCTTGATGAATTAATTACTGGCCAGGAACTAGGCCTCCATTTTGCAGCCTCAGAGATCTAATTTTTTGTGTACATTGAAAATGCATCATGAACCTCAAGTATGAATTTAAAATTCAAATGGATAAACTTTAAGTAAGAAATAAGATTCTAAACAGAACTATTTGCATCTCTCACGAGAAAAAAGAAAGCCAAATTATAATCGAAAGATCACTTTTTTAAAAGGATAATAATTACTTAGAGCATTGTGTTATGTATCCTTTTTATAACAGGCAAAAGTTCAAATGCTTTAGAGCCCAGGCAGGTAACATTAATTAGCAAAGTCATCCCAAATGAACTTTAGTGAACTGAAAGGCCACAAACCATTTACAAAAGAAATACTCAATTCTAGACAACCTTATCATGAAGGAGCATAGACCCAGTGTTGACATATCTTCCAATTTTTTAAAAGACTTCTGGAACTTTATATTTTTCATATTTATCTTCAGATTTATAGATGTTGACAATTATAAGAAAATAATGCCCTCACAAAATGTCCATGTTCTAATCCTGGGAACCTGCCAATATGTTACTTTACATGACAAAGGTATTTTGTAGATATGGCTAAAATAAGGATCTTGAGTTGGAGAGAGTGTCCTGGATTATCCAAGTGTGCCCCCTGTACTCATGAAAGTCCTTATAAGGGAAAGAGGGAGGAAAGAGAAACATAGTCAGGCAAGGAGATGTGGTGACAAAAGCAAGGGTCAGAGTCAGAGAGAGAGATTTGAAGATGCAACATTTCTGGCTTTGAAGATAAAAGAGAGGGCACAAGTTAAGGGTTGCAGGAGGCCTCTAGAAGCTAGAAAAGGCAAGGAAACAGATTGTCCCTAGAGCCTTCAGAAGGAATGAGTCCTGCCCACACCTTGATTTTAGCCAAATAAGACCCATTTCAAACAACTTCATCCAGAAATGTAAGAAATCTGTGCTATTTTAAGCCACTGGATTCTTGCTATTTTAAGCCACTGGATTTTTGGTAATTGGTTATAGTAATGTATTATATTAGAAAATTAATATAACAATAAAAACAAATGAACAACAAAGAAAAACTCTAAACAAGCAAAGTTAATCATATCTGTGAGCCATAGTTCAACCTTTAGATCATAAATTTAGTACCTTTGAAGAAAATATTAAGGGCAGCCTTACCAAAAAGATAATGCCTTAGTTAGTTCAGGCTGCTTTAGCAAAATACCTGGGTGGCTTAAACAGCAAATATTTATTTCTCATAGTTCTGTTGATTGACATGTCGAAGATCAAGGTGCTAGCATATTTAGTTCTTAGTAAGGATCTTCTTCCTGGCTTATAGATGACCACCTTCTCCCTGTATTCTCACATGGCAGAGGGAGTGAGCTTTTGTCTTTTATTAGGGCATTAATTCCATTATAAATACCTCACTCTCATGACCTGATCTAACCCTGAGTACCTCCCAAAGGCCCTACCTTCAAATACCATCACACTGGGGATTAGAACTTCAACAGATGAATTTTAGGGCTACACAAACATTCAGTCCATAGTAGATAGTAATGTTTAAAGAATTGCGTAACTTAAGATGAGATCTTGACTGTAAAGCCCAGGGATGCACACTATCAGTGTTTCAGGTCTTTGGTCTCCTTCTTTCTTCTTTCTGAACATTTGTAGCCAATCGGTTCCTCTCGTGATTGGCTTATCAATGTTTTACTCCAGTCCTGTTGGCCCAGTAGTCACTCAGTGTCTTTAAGATAGCTTTGCAGATCTCTTCTCTGAACCATTATGTGCCATTTTCATAATATAATGCTCAGAGGACAATTTTACTTCATTTTCAGGTTCCCAGTGGAAGCTTCACGGTAGTTCTCAAGTGTAGTCAATAAATCTAAGCCATAAAAGGAAAAATCTAAGACATAAAAATATGTTCAGAAATACACATCATGAACAGAACCCTCTTAATAACACCTTGCCTTTTTTATTCATTGGTATTTGTTCCCTCAAATTGGACTTCAGACTTCTAAATCTAATCACAAACTGTTTTATCATTAAAATCAAATAGTTTGCCACTCAGACAGGAAGATTCATTAATCCTCTGTTGTATGTTATGAATATCAATGTGTTATATAATTTTCATTTTCATTCTTCAATCTTCTATAATGTTCAGTGGTGCCCCATTTTCTTCCACATCAGATATAATCCACTGACCCACCATGTAGCATCATTATCTGACACACAACAGAGCTCTTGTAGACCATCTTCCATTTTTTCCCTTAGATAATTACTATTTATTAAGTAGTTTCTATACAGAAAACAGTTCTAGGTGTTTCACATACATGCCCATGAATATTTTTTCATAACCCTGTAAGGTAGGTACTATTATTTTATAGATTGATTAAATTAAAGCTTAGAGACGGAAGTTGTCTTGTCCTAGGCTAAATAGCTAGTAATTGGCAAAGCCAGGATTCAAATACAGCTCTAGTCAACACCAAACGCTTGTAAAAATGAGGAGCAGAGTGATGGATGACAGGGCTATGAAGTGAATTTAAAGAGAGATAAGGAATGAACCTACCACTCATGTACTGATGGTCACTTGGGTTGTTTCCACATCTTTGCAATTGTGAATTGTACTGCTATAAACATTTGAGTGTAAGTGTCTTTTTTATAAAATGTCTTTTTTTCCTTTGGGTAAATACCTAGTAATGGGATTGCTGGATTAAATGGTAGGTCTACTTTTAGTTCTTTGAGGTATCTCCATACTACTTTCTACAAACGTTGTACTAGTTTGCAGTCCCACCAACAGTGTATAAGTATTCCCTTCTCTCCCCATCCATGCCAGCATCTGTTGTTTTGGGACTTTCTGATAAAAGCCATTCTCACTGCAGTTGGGTGATATCTCATTGTGGCTTTGATTTGCATTTCCCTGATGATTAGAGACGTTGAGCACGAAATATAAATAAATAAATAGAAATGAACCTACCTTTGGGAAATTCCAGAGAGCCATATAAAAGAGGAAGGACTACTTGACAGCTGAGGCTGTTTACCCAACAGTCTTATTTAATGTCTACAAACCAGTGGAGACTCACGCATATGTTAATAGATACTATGTACCCCATTCGCTCTCCCCAAAAGAAGTTCTGTGGATAAACAGAATTGTGAAACATATACTCATAACCCCCCTTCAAGATTCACAACACTAATATTAGAGTCTGAAAAACTCCACAGTAGAGAAACCCAATGTAACCAAATATATGGGACACCCTTATTCGCAACACACCCATTGTCAAACTGAGGAGCAGATTACATGACATACCACCAGTTTAGGAAGCTTCATTCTAAAATGTTTAAAGTTTTTAAACTACCACAACATAGCAAGTAACTCAGTGTACTGAACAATGAAAGGTTCTGAAGAAATATTTAATGAATATTCAAAAGTTTTAAAATCAATGTATATTCTAATATTTCTAGGAGTAAAATGGATTATTATAATTTATTTGGAAATATTTTACTCCCAAAATAGTTTAAGCTACACTTTTAAGAATACAATTCTCACTACTAGCTCTAAAATATTAGAAAAAAGAATGTATATATTAAATCTACAAAATGTCACAGTTTCTATCATATAGCATGTGCTTTTTTCATTGTCACAAATCAGTAGTTTTCATTCTCAAGATATAGCTATGTCATAATTTATATTTGTACAACAAAGCCTGGCATTTCAGAGAAGTTTCCCTTATCTGCAGTTACTTCCATGTTTTTAAAAATTGGAGAAGAAACAGATGTTGAATGGGGAAATATATTTTAAACTATTTCAGAAATATTTGGCAGCAACTACTGGAGTGTTAGTGAACGAACAGCTCTGTAAAAAAGGCAAGTTTATTTTGAATGTACTTTATTGGAAGAAAAATAATTTAAAATGAGACAAAGTATTATTGAATGTGTATTATTGAATCTTATTAATGTGGAAAACAACTTTTGGTGAACTCTGTATTTCATCATTATGATTTTGAGTCACTATAAATTTCTGTACACCTATTCATACATATAATATATTGAAAAAACTTGAAGTTCCTTGTGCTTTTTATATCTGTGACTTTTTAAAATAAGCTTGATGACTTTACCCTTTTTTTCCTACATTTTAATTTCTACTACAGCTTTCAAATTAACCCTTACTTGAGAAAATGGACTAATTTATGACCCAATCTTCTACAATAATTTCTGAAATGTTTTTGTGGTTTGAGTAATAATTCAAGTTTCTAGGCATATCTGGTCATTTTATATAATATGTTCATTTTATTCTTGGTCAAACTATGTTTCTACATCATTAAGATAACTTTAAAGTATCCTTAAGGCATTTTTTGGTGGATAGATTAAAAGATAATTCCAATAAAAAAGAGGTTGTTATAATATTTCAAAGGGTTTAGAAAAAAAATTTCTAGTTGGCTTAACTTAAAATTGTACAATGATTTTTTTTAATCATTGTAACAAGGATAGCCAATTCTGTAATTTTCTTTGGCAGACCAAAAAATGTTTTCTTAAAACAAACTTTCAGGAAATGAATTTAGCAACATAGAGGGTAGGCATATATTATCTCAGGATTATTTTTCTCTTTGCTAAAATTCTCTAAGATGGCTATTGAAATTTCATACCAGTAATTATCACTAATTGCAAGCATATACCAAAATAGCCAAAATTCAGATAGTCTGTAAGCCATATAGAAAGAAGGTAGCAGTTTTTAAGCAATGAACTTATCATTAGTGCAAAAGTTAAATTCTTTCTCCAGTTAGACTTGAAGTGTAAGGTTTACTGTGTGTGCTATCACAAAACTCCAGAGGCTGACTAATCTATGACTAGGAAGTTGATTGGTTATAGTTTCCTATGATAATTCAAAGTTTCTTTATTCAAAAATAATGCAGAACTCATTAGGGATTTAAGTATAATGGAAGTACAATAAATTGTCTTGTCATTTTATTTCAGAATTTCAAAATTACATTTTAAAAGTAGTTCTTTTATCTATGATCACCCTTGATTGAGTATGCCTAATTATTTAATTAAAAATAAAACAATTCAAATAACACAGGCACCACTTAATCATAAACTGTCAGCTAAATCAAGGCCAGTGTAGTTATCTGTGTAGCATTCCATGTGCTTGGGTGGTTGTAAAAGAGGAAAAAAGACTAGCACATTTCACTTCTGGTCTTACAGCTAAGCCATATCTTCCAATGAAAATATGCACTATGTGAAAAGAATGAACAGTATCCATGATACTTAAGGTGCTAGGGAAATGGAACACATAGCAACAGCAGCTTTTACTTAGATAGAGATTACTATGTACAGAGTAGAGTTCCTAGAGCTTTGGATATACAAACTGATCAAATTTGCACAGCAAACCTATGAGGTTGGTCCTGTATTGTCCCATTTTACAGATAAGAGCTAAAGCACAGAAAGGTTAAGGACTTGCCAAGGTCATGCACTTGGTAAATGGAGGAGCCAGTATTAAACTCCAGACAATTTGACTTCATAATCCATGTTCTTAACCAAGTAACAAAGTTTAACCAGGCTCCTTTGCATCTCTGGAGAGTAATACTTTAGTCAATTGCCCCAAATTTCTGTGATCAATTTGGAATCACATTATCTAGAATCTTTAATAGAGTGGCTAAACTTACTGATATGATTTTCTGCAATATCATTCCCTCCCCTACTTGAAAATTGACCTTAGAGCTCTACTATTTTCTCTACTTTCTTCCTTCATTGAAGATTAAGTATCCCTCTTCCTTTCCAAGGCTAACTAAAGGTTCCACTTTAGCACTTAATTCCATCCCCTACTGTACCCTTTAAATAACCTTGATTCATAGGTGTCCTCACACTACCCACGCAATATTTCTTCCTTCACCCAAGACTATATATTTGGCATTTCTACTTCTTTAAGAAAAGAAATTTTTCCACAACCCAGCTTCTGTCTGCAGCTACTATCACATCTTCACTCCTTCACACTTACTATGTTTACTTTAAGGAAAGGTGGCTGAAGTGGGGCCAAATCAGTCGTCATGTTTTAATCAGAGATCAGAAAGGAATCACAGTGTGAATTTTTCAATCACTGTGAGGCAAAGAGAACAGGATTTGGAGCCAGAAGTCTACCTTTCTCAATGGTGTGAATTCTGAGCACAAATCATACGCAAAGTGGGAGTAATGATACTTATCCCAGCAGGTTCATGTGAGGATTACATGTGATCAAGTGTGAGAAAACCTCCCGCAAATGATCTTGTAACACAAGAAATAATTAGAAAATATTGGTTGACTATGCATTATAATGATTGTAATAATGAAGTTAGAACATTATCCTATGATGGTAAATGAGGAAAGAGATCAGAATGGATGAAAAGGAGAGAGTACATGTGTGTGAGGGACACAGAGACCAAAATCAAAATGGAGAGAGAGAATGAGACTGTGAAAACACTAATCCCCAGAAGGTACTCCAGAATTCATTCATTCAGCAAATATTAACAGAGCACCTACCATGTTCCTGGCAGTGGTCACAGCACTTGAGATTCACAGTTAACTAAGTAGGCAGAATCTCCTACCATCTGACTTTGCCTACTCCGACGAATTAATCCTTCTAAAGAACAACCATGATCCACCATGATGGGTTCTTTCTTTGTTAGAAAGTCTTATATCATTCTTCATTGTCTACTTAACAAATCTCAAGCCCCTTAACCTGTCATTCAATGTCTTTTTTGGTTTTTTGAACCCCAATCTATTTTTTCAGCCTAATTTCTTATTATTTCAACTTTTCCCCTGCATGAACTCTCAAAAGACGGAAAAAAATAACATTTTCAAGATACTCTAGAACTCCTCTAGAGTTTTAGAATCAAAGTATATTATATTTGAGTTACAGCTGGGACATTTGAAAGGTTTGATAAGAGAGAGGAGTTGTAGATGATGGAGCAGTGAAGGAAAATTGGACTAGAGCCAGATTAACACAGGTATTATATGCCACACTAGGAAGTCTGGACTTGCTCTTAAAGGTACTGGACATCATTTTAACAAAGAAGTGATATGATCAGGTCTGAGTTTTCAAAAGGCAATGCTAAGGGCAAGTGGAGAATGAATTTGAAGAAATGTCTGACATCATGAAAGGCAGCTGAGAGAACATTGCCATTATGATGAGAGATGGTGATAGTTAAATGAATAATGAAGTGGAGCTGACAGCATGAAGGATCTGGTTCTTAAGAAACATTTCAGAGTTATTATCAATAAGGTCAGGGACAAGTTGGCAGAATAGTTTAATGGTTACGTGGTTCTGGAATCAGACTGCCCTTGTCCCAGACCTGTCTTCCCCACTTACTAGCTTATGACTTTTGTCCAGTTACTGCACCTCCCTAGATTCATTTTTCTCATTTGCAGTGTAAATATAAACACAATACCTACCTCCAGAGATGTGGTGAGAATTAAAGTCAATAATCCGCACCAACTTCTTGGCACCAAAGCTGGCTCAGAAAGAACTCTATGAATGTTAGCTATAAATTGTATCACTAAAATGTGGAAAGTCGGATACATCATTTGGACTTTAGTTCTCCCTCCCAATTTTGTGTGTCCTCAAATTTGTTAAGCGTCCCTTATACTGTACATATATTACATTTCTATCACTACTGGATCATTTTTCATGCCATCTATTTCACTCTGATTTCCGTCTGCCGAAATCTAACCTAACCCCCATGGTTTAGTCATCTTTGAATTCTCAGCACTTAGTACATTTTAGATTTTAATTGAATTTGGTCAAAGTCCTCTGAAACCCTCACCAAACAATTTTTTCAGCCTCTTAACTTTGATGGGACCTTGTATCATTCTTGACCCCCACAGTCTTGCATTTGAGGGCTTGATTATGTAACTACTCTCCCCTCATTGTTCGGTGTGTCCCTTCCCTTCTACAAATCTTTTGGTGCCTTGCACATGATCAGATCGGCATCTTAGAAGAATAAATCTGATGCATAACTATTTGATGATTCACTCATTCACTCAATGACAAATAATTCAAAGGAAAGCCACCAACTAGATTACAAACTCCTTACTGCCATAAACTGACTCTCTTTGTACTCAATACTTATTTCTAACATTTCATCAGCCTGGAACCCGCGGTAGGAGAGCAATCTGCAAGGTGCTCATTAAGTAATCTTCAGCTTATACAATATGGTCCTCTGTTGATTGCCCACGGGTATCTTATTGTTCTCACAAAATCTTTCCAAAAGGTAAAACTCAAATTTTCTCAATTAAGATAATTTTAACTTTTAAGCACACGGCATGCTATAATTTAAGAGATGATAGCTGTTTATCCTATTTGAGTCACATCACATTTCATTGTGTGGGAAGCCATCTGAATGTTTCACAAACAGCAGTTTTGAAGGGTGTAAATATTGGTTGGCTTAACTTAGTTTGGCAACTCAAGGCTGCTATGGCCAATGATCTAAACCAGCACCACTGTTCTCTAAAGGATCCTGGGCAGGGCTTTAAAATGTCTTGTGAGGGCAGCCAGCCAAACATATGCGCCAAACAGATTTCCAAGTCTGGGGGATGGGAAAGAGGGAAATCTGCCTGAGCATGCTCAGGGCAGACAGCTGCCCCATGGTCACTTTTTCTGCAATCTGGTATTGTGCTCCTGCCTGGGCCCCTGGCAGCCTGCCCTGACTGAAGCCACTCCAGGCCCTGTGGCACAGAACATTCGCCCTGACATTACACCAGAATCAGGCTGCCTCGGCCTGTCACCAAGAGCCAAAAGACAAGATTCCGATGCATTCGAAGCAAATGCTATTGAGGGATACCAGGAAAACTGTGAGCCTGGGGCCAATTTGTGAAGCAAACCACCTCACATATTCTTGCTTCACCTAGGAACAAAACTCCTGTCATTTGAAAGCATTAGTACATACGTGCTCTTTCATCCCCAAAACACCATAATCACTCTGTATCTTATAACCTCTGTTCTGCTACCCACAAACAGTTGTTATATTTATTTATCAGACATACAAATAAGTATTGGCACACTCCATCCTACATCCCTTCTCACAGGATAGACCTTACAGGGGACATAGACAGCAAAAGCCATCTATCACTTCCCCTTCTGCCAATCAGAAAACAGGCTAGCAAGGTTCCTTCCCACCTATTAGAAGCATGTGTCTCTGATTCAAAGACTTTTGGTTGATGTGAATCTCAGAATCCAAACATAAATTCCAAATTTTGATTAATGGAATATGTGATTAGGTTAATTCAAAAATAAACAGTTAAAATCCAAACATATTAAAAATCTAGTTCAAATATAAATTCCATGCAAATCAAAAATGTGCACTCCCCAATTAATTATTAAAACAGTAAAATTTATATAGTCATTCAACATTCTTTCCAATGTACAATAAAATTTATAGGGTAATTTTAAAACCATCTGTACTTTTGCTTTTCTCTATCCAAATGGCCACTTTCTCTTCCCTAACACCAAAACCCAAAATCCCTTTGCTTTTGGAATTCTTTTCTGAAACTCACTATTATTTGGATGACTGCTTGAAAAATGTCAATATTCTTACAAAACAAATTAAATTTATATTTCCCATGATAAAATAATTATTTGTGCATGAAAATGTTGACTGCCATCTAAACAAACACTCTTTTAAGTTGGGCATGATTCAATTTGATAAATATTTATTAATTCATACTGTAGGTTGATGCTAGATATTATATACAATTTTAAAAAGCCCCCTCAAGGAGCTGCAATCTAATGGGTAAAATAGACATGAAAATATCTAACTATAACATAAGGTAGAATGACGAAAGAACTAAAATTAACCACAAACATGTAGTAAGAGTAAAGTGAGAAGAACTATTCATTTTGATGAAGACAATAAGTGAATGTATCATAAAGAAGGTGGCACTTGAGTACCCTGAAAAATGAATAATATTTCATAGCACAACAAAGTGACTATAATCAACACTAAGTTAGGGTATACTTCAAGATAACTAAAAAAAATGGAATTGGAATGTTCCTAACACAAAGAAATGATAAATGCCTGAGCTGTTGGATACCCCAGTTATCCTGATTTGATTAATTTACACTGTATGCTGGTATCAAAACATCACATGTACCCTATAAAGATATATATTATGTACCTACAAAAAATCAAAAATAAAATAAAAGCACATCCCAGTGGGGAAAAATGAGTAAGATTGTGATAGAAAAGAGATGAAAGAATATTCCAATCTCTGGAATATCATGCCTTAAAAGTATAAGGAGGATTCAGGACCTGACAAATAGTGTGGAATGGCCAGAGTGTGTGGAGGGTTAGCACAGGAGTGGGACTTTTAAGATGATTAGAGAATAGTTCTGACTTTCAGCATTTGCGTGTTAGTTATTTACTATACATTCAGAGGTATCTATTTTTGCCTGTTGTATCCCAAGCAGTGTACTCCTGCTGAGGATTCAACAGGGATTGAGATTCAATCTTGCTTCCCGTCTAGAAAGTCTACAAGGCAAATTTAGGATTTTTTTTCTATAATGTTTTCTCTTTTTTTTTGTATTATTTTATTTTCTTATTTCAGCATATTACAGGGGTACAAATTTTTAGGTTCAAAAAGTGGGCAAAGGACATGAACAGAAACTTTTCAAAAGGATTTTTTCATTTCACTTTTGTAGGCAACAAGAAATTTCTGAAGGTTCTTATGGAAAGAGATTGACTAAATGAGCCTGTGTTTGGAGAGCACTGCTCTTTGACAACACATCAAATAGATTGGAGGGACAAAATCCTGGAAATAGGAAGATGGGATACGTCTTAGAAGATACTTATTCCCTCTCTGCTGCTTTCTTCCAGGTAGGCCTTTCTGGAAGGCCACTAGCAGTAGTACCCAGGCGTCTCTTTCCACCCTGAGGTAGAGAAAGGACTTAACAGACTGGTGAATTTCAAAGGAGAAACCAGGCACACAGAGCTCTGCTCATTCCTCTTCCTGATCTTTTGGGAGAGCAGCTGACTTTGGAGAAGGTCTGTTATCCTCAGCTTCTCCAGGATGCAAGTTGTCCACAGCTGACTACAACTGCGTGGCTAAGACTGGCTAATTTAGGAGTCTATAATTAGAAAAATTTGGAGATCTTTGCAAATCAGAAAAGATTGTCTTCAATATTTTTTATACCTGCATAGTATTCCATTTGAAGGAGTCATCATAATTTATTTAACCAGGCTATTACTGTTGGAAATATAAGTTATTTGCAAGCTTTCCTATTATAAATAATACTACAGTTAATTGCTTGTACAGACCTCATTTCACATATATATCCACTTATCTGTAGTCTAAGTACACAGAACAAAAGGCTATATATACATTCACAATTTTAGTAGATATTGCTAAATTTCCTCCATAGGGTTGTACTAATGTGTGTACAACAATGTGTGACAGAGTCAATTTGTCCCCACAGTGCTTGCCATTCCAGGGTTTGGATTTTTATACAGGACTTCTTGATTTCTAGAAGATGTCTTTTATGGAAGATTTTCTAGTCTTGGCACACTGTGAAAGTTTAAATTCTTATTATTACATGATGATTCTCTGATTAAATAATTCATGAGGTTCTGAAACTTAAAAATTATATAAACATCAAGATACATAGGGCTCTTCAATTATTTGATATTAATATTTTATTTTAAGATATATCATCTTTTTAAATATATAGAAAGCATTATCTTAGCTTTAATATATAGTCAAATTTAATTCTAGTATGTGGCTGTAAAACAAATTTTGCCTTTCTGAATTAGAATGTGAAGTCCAAAAGTGTCAATATCATACCACATATTCAGCAAGGAATGTCATCATTGTCATTTAACACCTTAACTGCCATGTGAATTGTATTTAACTCATGCTAGTTTTGAACCTTGGGCCCCGTGATGCATACGTAACTCACACATCTCTTCACCTTGGGAGCCACGAGAACTATTTTTCAAGTTGCATATAACTCAAGCAAAGAAAACAATAAAAAATAACAAATTTTTCATTAAATTAGAAAGGATCATTTTGTTTTCAAAGTTTTTATTCTATTTTTGTAATAAAACACCATGACCCCAAGGAAAAAATTTTTTTCTAGTGTGGCAGTCAATGTGTTAAACACTTTTAACATGTATAATATGCACAGAAATGAACCATATCCTGGGAATAGAGAGAAGAATAAGATAATGGTTACCCCTGCCCTCACAGCAATTACCATACATTAATAGCTACCACAAAATATAGTTCAAAAGCAAACTTCCAAATATAATATAACCTCAAATGGAGAAGTACATATTTATTTTATCCAATGAAAAGCTTTTCTCAATATATAATACTATCTCTTATTAAAATATACTTAATTCCTTTTGCTATGCGATAAGTATATTTATGAGTTTGTTGTGAAAGTCAGTTCTATTGGGTTAATTATTTCTGTTGTGAAGTTAATTTCTCTCAGTGCAGAAGTATGGTTCCAGATAATTTCTCTGAGAATGCCACAAACTTTGGGTAATCATCTGCCTCATATTTTCTTCCACTGGTTCATAAAAACTAAAATTTTCGTGCTGATAATTACCCTATAATGTCTAATTTGGTATCCAAAATAGCTCATTTACACTGTTGCTTTTTCTCCATAATTTCAAATGACCTTTCTCTCTGAATGGACATCCTAGCTAAAGTCACCTGATTATTTCAGAGGGAACAGAAGATTATAATTAATTCAGTAAAAGTGAAAGTGTCCTATTTTTGCTTAACATGGTAATTCTGGTCCCAGAACTGCTAAAAGAATGCAATTATACAGTTTCTTAACTAAATTCTACCCTTAAAATGAAAGATTGTAAGGAATGTGCTATGTGTTTGAGTCTGTGGGGGAGATTTATAATGTCAGAAGGATTCTTTCTTTCATTCATATTTGGGATTTTATTCATCTTTCACCCGAAGAAGACAGGGAGCTGCAATAGCCTGGAAAATAGCCAAGTGAGCAGGGTGCAATATTGCGGAATGGGAAGAACATGCACCCAGGAGCCAGAAAACCAGGTGGCAACCTCGGCTCTGATGCTGAATGAGCCAGAGCAAATACCTGCCAAAATCTGACCCATTTTCTCAGCTGAAAAGCTTGACCAAATGGTCTCGAAGACTTCTTCGAAGTCCAATATTCCTGTCTGTATTCAGACAATTCCAACCTTATCCTGTACCTCTTCTTCCCAATATCCAGAGAAGTAAATCATATCTGAGTAGGAAAATAGTGAATTGTGACTTCCACTCACCCTTTACACACCTCAATCAAGCAATCTGTAATGAACCCTCAGTACACTCTAGCCCAGAAATGCCTTTGGTGGCAGAACAGTTGCTAGTCAGAGAAAAAAAGTGTACAAGGAGATAATTATCCAAGCAAAAAAATGCATATTTATTTCCTTCTCAAAATGTGAAAAAAAATAATGTGACTGAGTGCTATATGCCATTCTAAGATTTTCCATTTACACAGTCTTATAGTAATATTCATTCAAATCTCAATTTTCCAAGGTTATTTTTAACCTCACATAGTAACAGTATGATTGTTCTACTTCACCTTGGTAACCATATGTCACCAGTTTTCCCAAAGCAGCCTTAATTCTATTTGTCTCAAATTTAGAGCAAGTTTCAGACTTTATCCCTTTTTTAAGTTTAGGGAATATGATTACCCATATACTCAATTATTCCCTATCTGTATATTTCTTGCCTGATTATAATAACAAACTTAACATGAGAAAAAAAGACTAAGAATAGACCCAAATTTCCATAGTTCACATCTCTGTACTTGGCAAATGGTCTCACAAACTGATGTGGTGACAGAAGAAGTTGGAACCTAACATAAGATTTACCCATCAAATAGACACAGATACCAGGAGATATTTGGCTACAGTAACTGACCACACAGAGTTTAGGAGGCCTGGGAAGCAAACTGGAAATTCCTATATTGTTAACGGCATTTCCAAGTGAAGATCAGGGTCCCTATCAGGGGAGAGAATCCAACTAAGTTTGGGAAGCCAGAAAGGCTGGCAGTCATCTTCTGGGCAGAATATACCAAGACCACAAGACCTTGGTAACCGGGCTGAAGTCCTAGTTGCTACCTATCCACATAGGAAAGAGAGAGAAGAGGGCAAGGCAGATTATCAGAGATGCTCAGTGCTAGACACAAGAACATATGAAAGCAAGGAAAGTATTTATTTCTATAATTTTATTGTATACTGGCCAAAGACATCATGATATTGTACTTCTATATCTTTCAGTATACATCTTTAAAATGTAAGTTGTTTTTGAACTTTGTTGCATTACATTCCTCCTGCAAGCTGCTACATACTGCTACAAGTTATAAAGTCTCAGAAAAAATATGCATATATGCAATATTTTATGGTTAACTTCAGGGGAATCACAGCTTCCCAGAAAGTCATCCACAGGCATCAATTCAAAACCTTTAGCAAAGAGAGATAATGTTTTTACAAGGTAACCTAGGAGCACAGTGGCCAGCAAAAGGCAAGTCTAGTTGGCAACTAAGACTATTTAGATAGCCCAGTGACCAGAGGGAGGCCCCAGTTTCTAGAACTGGAAGGATAATTGAGTCAGCCTTCACAGGAAGCTGAGGCTGTTTATTACCACCTTCTGAGTGTCCTGTTTGTTCTAGAAAGTGGCACAGGGCTTAAATTTATGGTATGAAAATCAGTAGGCCTAGCTCTTGGGAGCTGAATCTAGCAAAGGCAGAAAAATGCATCCCATGAGGCTAAGGCAAACAAGGAATCTAGTGCCTATGCACTGTGCCCTCCACCACAGACAAAAATAAAGGGGGACTTTTCTAAGGATTAGATTTGAATAGTAAAGGTCAAAGGAGAGGGTTCTGCTCATGGCATTTGGCAAAAGTAAAAGAAAGAAAGAAAGATGGTGACCAGATGTTCTCCATTTAGAATCTGTAAAAGAGAAGTTACATTACAGTAGTAGGAATTCAGGTTATATAAAAGGAAAATCTTCCATCCAATGAACTTTCTAAAATATGATACCGAATTACTAATGGACATTACTATTCACCTTCCATGAAATATTTTAAAATAGACCAGATACTTGTGTGCTTTCAGCAATTTGGATTTAAGGTTACCAGAAACAAGAGTTCAGGTCATACATATATGGAGATATTCAAATTCCTTGAAAGACTGACACATCTATACTTGATATTTATTTCATTATAACAATTTTTGTGATTATTTTTAAATCCATTGAATTCCTCTAATCTGACAGACACTTCACCCAAACTTTTCTATACAGAATTACTAAGAATAAAAATATGCTCAATATAATTCACAGTCAATATAATCACACAGATTCCATCTAGCATCTTGCATATTCTTATTATTTCTCATTAATTTATATTAACAAGAATTAATGCTGAAAACATCAAGATGTTGCCATCAAGTTATAGATCCCTAATTGAAATTATATTTTTAAGCAAAATGACTCTGATATCTACATACACATGTTAAAAATAATATCTTAAGTAAAATATGCTCTCAAAAACTATGCAGAAAATAATGGAAAAGTAAATACAAAAGAAGTTCTGGAAAGACTGTTAGAAAAGTAATGAGATTTACAGATTGACTAAAACACTAGGAAAACCTCCAAAGGATATTTGACATTTGGTCAGTCAGTCAGAAGAGAGTTGGCAGTTGGTCAGGAAAAATGTGAATCATAAAAGTCTATCTCCTCCATCACACAATGCGTATGAATCAGATGTCTGGTAGCTAGTTCTTGGTCTCAACTCTCAGAGTCAGTAACTACTTTATACAGTTGGCTTCATGACCCAAATTAGATTCCCTGTTCTTTCAATTTGTAATACGTGACGCTCACACTCACACAGAATTTGGGGTAGAGTGTAAGGATCCTTCTATCCATTCACACCATCCTTTATTTTGGCCAGCTGCTGGGGCAGAATTGCCATGTCTATCACCTAGAGCGGAAGTTTGACATTCCAGCCAAATATTAGGAAGCACAGTAGTGACTGCTATAGCAACAGACTAAACAAAGAATCT
>NW_012154396.1:4152993-4154290 GCF_000956105.1 Propithecus coquereli
AATTTTAAAGGAATTTAAAATAAAATAAGCATTTCAATATGTAAATGCTCAACCATGACTACACTACATGACAGAAGGAATAATAAGATTTTGTACCTACTCATAACCAATATAGATTTATACAGATGTAATGCAGAATATTAATTAACATTAATTAATATTAATATTATGATTAATGATTACATATAGATTTAATGCTGATAAATATTCACCTGATTATTGCAGATTTTTTATATTCAACATCTACAAATGTTTCTAAGCTCAAATAATTACAAATGGATTTTTCACTTACATGAATGACTGCAAGACCTTTAAGTCAAGCAGAACGTGGGACAATTCTTCCCTGCATTCCAGGAAATGTAGCATCTACATCTTCCCAGCAACTAACTGACAGTTTCAATTGTAACAAAAAAAATGCTCTTACAAATATCCAAGATTCCCCCAGAGAGCAGTACCCCATCCTTCACCCCCAGCCTTGAGAACCACAGGTCTAGGTAGAGACACCTAAGCACCGTTAAAGCCATATTGGATGTTAGGAGAGACATGGAGTGGTTCCTCTGGGGAGGTTATAACAGAACTTAGGTGTGCCATTGCAAATACAGTCATGCACTGCAAAAAAAAATCTTTTAGGTAGGTCAACAATGGTCCACATATACAACGGTAGTCCCATAAGATTACAGTGGAGCTGAAAAATTCCTTTCACCTAGTAATGTAGCCACCCTAACAAAATAGGACAATGCATTACTCATGTGTTTGTGGTGATGATGGTGTAAACAAATCTATTGCACTGCCAGTCATGTGAAAGTATACAGTAATGTCCTAAGCCTTCACATTCCCCCACCACTTGCTAACTGACTTCACCCAGAGCAACTTCCAGTCTTGCAAGCTCCATTCATTGTACATGCCCTATACAGGTGTACCATTTTTTATTTTTATACCATAATTTTACTTTACCTTTTCTATGTTTAGACATGTTTAGATACACAAATACTTACCACTGTGTTACGATTGCCTACAAATTCAATACAGCAACATGCTGTACAGGTTTGTAGCTTAGAAGCAACAGGCTATATCACATAACCTAGGTATGGTGTAAGTTATACCATCTAGATTTGTGTAATTACACTCTATGATGTTTACACAACAAAATTACCTAACGATGCATTTCTCAGAACATATCCCCATCATTTAGTGATGCATGACTGTAACTTTCAACTTCAAATAATGGGAATCATGCAAACTATGTTCTCTGACTAAAAGGGAAGTAAGTTAAAAGTCAATAATAGAAAGATATGTT
>NW_012154396.1:4155642-4156889 GCF_000956105.1 Propithecus coquereli
AATAACTTCTTCAAAGTACAGAGGAAAAATGTTGTCCAAAGAGAATTCTCTACTTAGCTAAATTATTGTACAAGCTGAAAGGTGAAAGAAAGGCATCAGAAACAGATCTGGTAGAAAGTTGATCTTTTACTTAAGCAATCACAGTGGTACAGAGGAATATGCTAGATTGGTACCAGTTGCTTGAATATGGAGAGGGAGCAGGCAGATAGATAGACTCTTCAAAACAGTTGGAAAGGGCCAAATGTTACAAATATTGCTGGGAAACCAAGAATGTATATAAAAACTAATTCAAAATGAATCATAGACCTAAGTATAAGAGCAAAACTACAAAACTCTTAGAAGAAAACATAGAAGTAAGTCATAATGACCTTGGATCAGGCAATGATTTCTTACATGGCACCAGAACAATCAACAAAAGAAAACACATATTTACCAAATTACCACAAACTTTGTGCATTAAAACTATTGATACTTATTCTTTCACAGTTTGGGGGCCTAGAAATCCAAAACAAAGTAATCAGTAGAGCCATGTTCTCTCTGAAGACTCCTTCCTTGCCTCTTTCTAGCTTCTGGTGGTTGCTGGCAATCCTTTGTGTTACTTGGCTTGTAGACACACCATTCCAATCTCCATTGTCAAATGACATTCTCCCTGTGTGTTCTGTACCCACATCTCCCTCTTCTTATAAAGACACCAGTCATTGGATTAGGTTTCATTGTAATCCAGCATGATTTCATCTTAATTACATCGTCAAAGACCCTATTTCCAATGAGATCACACTCAAAGGTACTCAGGGTCAGGACTTCAACAAATCTTTTTAGGGGACATGAGTCAACCCATAGTAATCTGAATAGACATTTGTCCAAAGAGGATATATAAATGGTCAATAAGCATATGAAAAAATGCTCAATATCATTAGCCACCAAGAAATCAAAACCACAATGTGATACCACTTTACACACACTAGTATGGCTAAAATCAAAAGGCAAACAGTAACAGGTATTGTTGAGGAAGTGGAGAAATTGGAACCCTCATACACTACTAGGAAGAATGAAAATGGTGCAACCTCTTCAAAAAACAGTCTGATAGTTCCTCAAATAGTTAAACATAGAGTAACCACATTACTCCAAATTCCACTGTTATATGAATTGAAAACCATACAAAAACTAGTATATGAATGTTCATACCACAATTATTAATAATATCCAAAAGGCAAAAACAGCCCAAGTGTCAATCAAGTGATGAATGG
>NW_012154396.1:4158834-4161793 GCF_000956105.1 Propithecus coquereli
ATGTGGCTGGATACTTTCTGGACAGCCATTGTATCTTTTACATAGAGCTACACATCAGAGAAGATGGAGAAGTTGTGTAGCTTTTGGTTAAAAAGACAATTTTATATAAATCAGATTTGAGTGTTAGATCCAGCTTTGCTGTTCAGTAGTTGTTTAATCTCTCAAAGCCTGTGTAAAATAAAGTAAGGATACTAAATAAGATGAGCACTTGTGTCCCTAAAACTTTGTGAAATTCTGAAACCAAGGTCTAGCTTTATCTTAATGGAACACAATGAGAGATTCCATTGATTTGGTCTGTTACCAAATCCAATACTTAACCATTTTCACTGCAAGAAAATTCTTGGCCAAGCTGAATGTTAAGCCCTTTCCATAATTTCTTCTACAATGTGGTTAGAAAACAGATGATCATTTTCCCTTGTATGGAAAAACCTAATCGTATACTTGAATAGAACTAATAAATCACACCTCACACTTTCTTCTCCAGACTGAATAGTCCTAAACTTTCCTTAAAATTTCAATTTCCAACTATTTAATCATGTAGTGGCATTTCTGTGATCATATTTGAAGTTTTCTAGATTTTAGCTCTGGAGCTCAAAATGAGACAACAAAATACATAGAGGATTTAAAGAAAGCTGAGTGTTATTCCCTACCAGCGTGTGGACATGGAGAAGTAGCGTAGATATCTCAGAAACTAAGTAAACCTTTACTCCTTGTGTATCATGACCACCAATTTTGTGAAATGATTATAACTTTCTCTTTGCCAAGAATGTCATTGTAAATGACTGGGTGGTTCTCCTCTACCATCCACAAACCAGAAGAAGGTTCAAATAGCTCTTCTTTATAGTATTATAAGGAAACATAGATTTCAAACTAGGTAGATCAAAACACTGGTTATTTTCTGATCTCTAAGGATATGTTACGCTTTTGCACATGAAGTCTCATATAAAATCGAATTGATCTGATGAAGGCATTATGATGACAGAAAATATAGAAAGTTTTGAATGTGTAAGATCTGACACGAAATTTGTCACTTACTACCACTTGACAGACTTTGTGCTTTCCACAGGTTATCGCTTAATTTCTCTGAGCATTAGCTTACTCAAATGCAATTAAGAATAATGAGCTATCACTTCGCATCCGTTAGAATGGCTATTATCAAAAATGCCAAAGATAACAAGTGTTGGGGATGTGGAGAAAAAGGAGCCCTGGAACACCGTTAGTAGGAATGTAAATTAATATAGCTATTATGGAAAAAATAAGGAGATTTCTCAAAAAATAAAACTAGAACGACCATATGACCCAGCAATCTCACTGCTGGGTATATATCCAAAGGAAATGAAATCAGCATGTTGAAGACATAGCTGCACTCCATGTTCATTGCAGCAGTATTCACATAGCCAAGATATGGAATCAACCTAAGTGTCCATCAAGGGATGAATAAAGAAAATGCGGTATTTATGCAAAATAGAATACCATTCAGCCTTAAAAAAAAAAAAAAAAGCAGGAAATCCTGTCATTTGCAATTTGCGACAATACCAATGCATCTGGAGGACATTTTGCTAGGTGAAATAATCCAGGCACAGAAGGACAAATACCATGTGATCTCATTTATATGTGGAATCTAAAAAAGCCGAAGTCATAGAAGCACAGGGTAGAATGATGGTTACCAGAGGTTAGGGGAGGAAGGGAGGATTGGGAAGATGTAGGTCAAAATATACAAGTTTCACTTAGATAGGAGGAAGAAGTTCAAGAGATCTATTGCCCAACACGATGACTATAGTGGATAACAATGTATAGTATATTTGAAAATTGCCCAGAGTAGATTTTAAGTGTTCTCACCACAAAAAAAAAAAAAAAATTGATAAGAATGTGAGGTAATGTGTATGTTAAATAGCTTGATTTAGCTGTCCTACAATGTATACATATTTCAAAACATCATTTTGTATACATAAATATGTGCCATTTTTATTTGTCAACAAAAAAATTTTGAAAAATAATAATAATCTGTACTTCTTAGAATTAGTGTGAGATTCTGATAAGACAATTAAGCTATAACCCAGGTGTACATTATCCTCTTGTTCACTCAGGATAACTCTGGTACAACACTGGATACCAAATTAAACTCCTTCCCAAGCATCTATGGGAAATCCATTTATAGCAAGCATATTATGCTTGGGGTATTTTTACTGAAGATTTACAAGGTCTCAGGGGTTCACATCACACGGACTACAGCATCTCACTTATAGCTTTCTGTAATCTTTCCCGCGGACTTTGGGCCACATGGTCTATCTTCTCCTAACCTTGAGTTCAGCCTTGCAAGTGCTCCTCCTTCCTCTGGCATCCCCCTTACAACCTTAATTATCCCGCCCTTGGTTACATGAACAGTGCAGCCCAGCCTCAGCCTCTGCTCTAACTACATAGACCTTCCCCTAGCCAAGCATTCAGCAAACTACAGAAAGCACTAGAGAATTAAAGGTAACTTGTTTTTTTCCTACTACAAAAGCAAAGACCTTTCTTGATAAGGTGCTTGATGAATGTCACTTTTCTTCATCCATACCTTTGGGAAATTGCATCAAAGAGAGTTATTATTTCATGCCAAAGACACAAAATAATAAATGTTGAGTCATGGCATTTTAATCTTAAAAATATTTTTGTTTTCGAGCTTTACAATTTATCCTTTCAAATATTTCTAGTGTTCATGGTCAACCTACACATTAATATTCATAAAAACCCAAATCTGATGCACCTATACCCTTCAAAGCAAGACCTGTGAGCAGCAGTTGAATAGGCCTAATTTTTTATTTTTTGAGGTTGTATGTAGTTATATTTATCTTTATCTCATCCATACCTTTTCTCTATTTATGGTATTCCAGTTTTTGCTCTGCTGAACGTATTAATTATTTCTAAAAAATGAGCCTTGACTGGGGAAGCTATTGTATGATTTTAATTCCTTTGACTA
>NW_012154396.1:4162308-4166022 GCF_000956105.1 Propithecus coquereli
ATGCTAATACCCATAATTTGGAGTTAAATCTTACAAATTACTATTAATTTACTCTGATTTATACTTTAAGCCTTTCCCTCTAAACACCACTAACTAATCCATTAACTGCAAATATATAAGAATACAGAAAGACTTTTTATTTCAAAATAACAATATTCTTTTTGATTGTTTGTAACAAGCCAACATGATAGACCAATTGATTTAGTGTTCGTATTAGGTTGATCATTACGGAATCGTCACTTTTTAGGTCAAAACTGGCTGAAAATATTGACACATATTCCTTCCTATCAGCTACACATAAAGCTACCAGGAAATTGTGGTAATCTGTCTCATACACACCACACAGACTGCTTATGATTTCAAATTTTTGTCTCAGACAAAACCAAGTTTTCACTTCTTTTCTCCAAATTAGGCAGCCTGTACTCCGAGAGCAGAGTTGGAGGCGGTTGAGTGTTGGGACTTTTATTCACTATGTGTCATGACCACCACTTGCTATTTTATGTCATATATTTACTGGATTACATGGTTGGTGAGATGCCTTACCTCCTGTTGCTTTCTTATGGTAAATTGTCTCCTATGAGGTTAAGGACATAGAAAAACCTGGGGATTTTTTTCTGGTTTTACGAATGAGATCAGATTTCAAAAAAACTGCTAAATCCGTGCTGGTTTTCAAGTACACGCTTACCATATTGCATAAAATTATTGTCTGATTACCACATTAACATTTTCCTTAGGAATTGCTCATTTATAATCATATTACACAAGTTTGACTCACTTTAGACTCTAGTATTTCAGACATCTACTTCAAAAACAAAGATATTTAAACAAAAGTTGGAATATTTCTATACTGTTTCTGGAAAATAGTATCAAAACTTAGATTCAATATTTTTGAAAATATAACATTTATTTTCTCATTTACAATGATGTATTGTCTTATTTCATACTTCCTGGTAGTTTTCAAAATTTTTTCAATTCTCATATGTTACTTGCATCTGTTTATTTAGATTTTCTTATTTTGTTAATGTGGATAAGTTATATTTTATGAATGATCATCATTGTACCTTAAATTGGTTTTTGAAGTAAAATAGATCTGCATTTGAATCTCATCTCTTCCATGCACCAATTATAAAACTTGGGGGGAAATTATTTTGCTTCTCTAACTCTGTTTCCTCATTTGTAAGATGATGGTAATAAAAATTATATGTAGAAATGAAACCAGGTAACAAATATGAAACATATAGTTTAATGACTGACCTATATTAAATGATGAGTAAAAGTACTAATTATTAATTGTATTAATATTATTTACCCAATAAGCCAAAATAAAAAGTCTTCCAACCATAGCTCTTTTAATAAATACTATCTATAAATATAAATAAATCAAAATGTTTTTAAAATGACCCCAAGATTCACTGAAGCACATCACAGAATTAAGATAAATCAAGTAAGCAAAAATGAGTATGGCTTATTTAGCCAAATAACAAGTTCAAAACACAAGGGCTAGTTTAATTATTACCTGTGAATTCAGGTCAATCATCATAAATTCTTGCCCCTCTCTATACCCCTTAAGAGCAAAACATCACAGACTTTACAAAGGCCTACCTAGCCATTTTTCCTAGACTTAAGAATCACAGGGCCGGGGTTACTTTTCAAGCTATAGTTTTTGGAAGACACTAGGTTTCAGAAACAAGAAAAATTTTGCTAGCTACTCTAGAGGATATTAGAAAAGGCATAAAGGCCTCGGTAAAGAGACTGTGAGAAAAGTGGCAATCTGGCAGTCCTGCAAACAGGACTTGGGATATGAATGCTTATCAGCCAGCTGCATACAGCAGGCTTTGGAGTGCATGGGACTGTGACTGATGTTGGGTCCCTGCCCTTTTCTTTATAGCCTTAAGGAGTCATAAGGAACCCCAAGATAAATATGGATATGTTGCATATCACTAACTAGATTTCTTTCGAATAATGTGTTTATTCGCACCAGAAATTTTTACGTATATGTTCTTTCCAAACATTCTCTTTGTATGTTCTTTGCTTTGACCTTAAATGCCTTTCTCTGCAATAAATACAGAGGTTTGGAGAGGTACAGGAGCTCTTTGGAACGAAAAGTGTCTCTCCTCCTCCGTCAGCCTGAGATTGTGGTCTGGAGCATTCTTTGTTGCATCGTGACACGGGTAGAGACACTGGACGATCTCTACAGCTACAAGATATAAACAGATCCTACGGAAACACAATATATTTAAAAATAAAACCAAAGTATATTGCTGCATATTGTCATTAGATCCACTGATTCGTACATCCAGCGTCATCTTCATCACAGACTCATTTAAAATATTCTAAAAGAATAACCAGTTTTCTGTATCTCTCTGTATTACTTGACCAAATATTAATACACTGGGCAAAACAGTGGGGATCTGCCAGTCCCCACTGGCAGGGTTTGAATATGGTTTGGCAGAGTGAACTTACTTTTCCTTCAGGGAAAATCAGAATTTATTTAGATTTCCATAATGGGTGGGTATTAGGAGTCAAATAGTGTCCCCAGAAATACTACCTTTACTGCTAAAAGTAGGGAATTTCCTCCAGGAAAATAAATAGTCCCACTCCCAGAATGCCAGCATTAGACACCTGAGAGAAGCTCAGACAAAAACAAGAAGTCATAGAAACTGTAGAGATGCAATGTGATGCAGTCAGCACTGGCCATAAAGCTAGAATGGATAGCGTGTGGCCAGTACTGGAGATGAAGCCACACTGATCAGAATGGCCCTGAAAACTCTAATCAGTGTATCAAAGATGGTCAATATGAAAAACGATCTATGAGAAAAATAAAGTACTTGAGTCTGTGGCCATGGGGCTAAAGCAAGATGCCCTGGAGGAATAAGATGCTAGATTTCCATTCTTAGTAGTTCAAACAAAGAAAGTCTTCAATATTGAGAATGAACTATGAGAACACAAGAGAAATTGAGAGCTACAGGATCCAGTGCAGCTGCTACAACAATGCAATGCTGCAAACAAAACCTAGGTCTAAAACTGTACTTGAATCAGAGTAGATTGCTCACCTGAAGCTCAGTGGAAGCATCTGTGTGGACTTGCAGGCAACTGATTAGTCCTGGTTTTAAATTTTTGACCAGAACCAAATGACTAAAGAGTAAGGGATGACCAAAAGGTGAATTAGGACCTTGACTCCACATAACCATGCCTAGACAGATGTAAATTGCTTAAAAAAAAAAAAAAAGTAAAGAATCATATTTATACTTTAATTGTTGGACAGAATTTGCCTTAAATGTTTTCTAAACTAATTCTTTGGTTTGGTTTCAAGTCGTCTTTTGTATATAATAATCTGACAATCAGAGTTTCTTGTAAACATATTTGATCAGGAATTGCTATGCAAATGACTTCCTTAAGGTTGGTTCCAGAAATATGAACCAAACAGAAAACATACCTGACTTTGGATGTTGCCAGGAACATAAAGGTTACATATATGTATGTGCACAAATAATTGTATTTCAATTATAATTCTGCTAAGTAGATAAAAAACAATTTTAGGAAATATTTCCTACCACATTTTCTTTAAATCGCAGTTCAATAGTGTCTTTGTTATATTCTTCCTCTTTGTAAGCTGAACTAGATATTCTATATCTGATCAGACATTGGGATAGTAATAGCTAGTTAAAAAATTATTTAAGTTAAAAAATTATTTAACTTCCCATGGATAATTAA
>NW_012154396.1:4167082-4192734 GCF_000956105.1 Propithecus coquereli
GGCAAGAACTTGATAAAGGAAAGGGGACATGGATAGAAGAGAAGGGAGATAAGTATCCAAGATAAAAGGAATGACAGACAATTATTAAGCTGAGACGGTAAGAGTAAAAAAAAGAAACATTCATTCCTAGATGACAGTAAAGAGAAATCTCTAGAAATTTAAGTGACAGATATTTTAGAAAAGAAATGCATGAATAGGAAAAAAAGAGTTGTTGTACAGTGAAGATAGCATTTTTTTTTAAAAAAGGCAGACTAGCTACACAAATACTTTTAGACCAGACATCAAAACATAATTTTAAAAGCTAATAAAAACAAAATTTTAAAGTTAAAGATGTATTATTTTGTAGCTAGTATATTATAAGATATCTTATTTAAAAGAGTTCACCGAAAGTCTGAATTGAATTTTTATCATTACAAATATAAGTACCAGGATGCAATATGTCTAAAATATCTTACAACCAGAATAAGACAGTCAGGAAGATACCATTGGGCAAGCAAAAACTTGAAATTATTATTAAACAGATGTAATACAAAAGTTTATTCAAATGAAAAGTATTATGGACCAAATGTTTGTGTCCCCAGAATTTATATTTTGAAACCTAATCCCCAATGTAGTATCATTTGGATGTGGACCTTTAGGAAGTGGCTACGTCATGACGGTGGAGACCTCATGAATGGAATTAGTGCCTTGATAGAAAGGACCCCAGAAAGCTTCCTCACTCCATCAACCATGTGAAATTACAGGGAGAAGACAGCCATTTATGAACCAAGAAGTGGACCCTCATCAGGTACCGAATCTGCCACCTTGATCTTGGAGTTACCAGGCTCTAGAACTATGAGAAATAAATTTTGTTGGTTATAAGTCACCCAATATATCATATTTTGTTATAGAAGACTGAAAGAACTAAGACAGAAAGGTTAAATTAGTTATTTTAATTTAAGCTTATCACCTCAGCACAAATTTCCTTTTTCCTGGATTTTCATGATTCAAGTATCCTTCCCTACAATAACTTGAAGAATCACATTTAATTTTTTTCCAGCATTTATTTTGATATACTATAAATACCCTGGCAAGCTCACTCTTGTAGGTATAGGTGCTACTGCTTCATACTATGTTTGAAATTACTGTGCGACCTCTCTAAATCCATTTTGAGTATTATTTATTTCTTACATTTTTTGCAAAATATCCAGGGATATACAGTAAGAATTTATATTATGCAGGTCTTTAGTGATAAATCATGGAAGAACAAGTATTGTTTGTTTTAGAGGATTTTCTAATTCATTACAGTTCCAAAATGAACATCTCCAGACAATGGTGATTCACTCATTACAGTATTTTCCAGAACATCATAAATACATTTTACATTTGGGCAAATACTATGAATATTTCTTATATTGAATAAGTCAAAAAGGTCAATTGAGGCTTATAGCCTTAGGGACTTTTATGTACCTTAGGGATAAGACCCAAGCAAATAATTTCCCAACAAGAATACAATTCTCAGTCAAGAGGAAGCAAACAATTTACTTTGAATTCATCTGCAGCCTCCCACTTAAGAAAGCATAGAATTATAATTTATAATTAACCAATAATTCTAATGCTATTAATAAGTATACTATTTTTCTTATGTAATACATAAAAGTGAATTTAAAACAATACATATTTGCACATTTTATAATAAACTTGCATAATTTACAACAAATTTGCATGTTTATTATATCTCTTAATCTTTATAAAACCCCTATGAGATTGTCAGGATGAGTATTTTTATTACAATTATTATTTCCACTTTAAAAATACACATCTGAAGTGCAACTAAATCAAGCAACATGCCCACTGTCATATAACCAGTAAATGGTGGAACTGGGCAAAATATCTAAGCAGAAATTAGATTCAAAGCCAAAACAATTCATCATAAGCAATGAGAGTTAAGGGAACTTGGACTTTATGCATCAAACCATTGACCCAAAAATGTCACATGGTTATGAATAATTAGGAAAGAACTACAGCTGTGTGGCCTGCCTAGTGCAAAATTGCAATGAATGGAGCCACTTATATGAGTAAAAGACTTTGAGTTTACTGGATATTCAATAGACAGTGTCTCAAAAAGTCAGACTCTCCAAATAATGACTTAAGAAGAATAAAATTGCAGTCGTCACCAACTCATCTTTATGTTTGCTTCATGAGGCAAAGAATCTCAGTCTCATATTAACTTTTTGATTAACAGCTACACCCTATGATCAGAATGATTGCCAGTAACATCATCTCTGAAAACAGTAAGTTCAACTGTCGGCAAAAAGTTAATTCATTCCACAAATATTAACTGAGTGTGTACTACATGCAAGACTGCTCTAAGGAGATGTAGCAATGTACAAAACAAAGTCCTTAATCTTTGGGGATTTATATTCCTCTGAAAGCATCAAGCAGAAAGAAACTAATAAGTATATAAGTGCCATTAAGAAGAATTAGCAGGGCAAAGGGTGGTCGGGAGGTCTCTCTAGGGAGGTGATTTGAGCAGAGACCTGAAGGAAGTAGTAAGAATGAGGCATGTGGTTAACTGTGAACATTGTAAGCAACTAACTGCAAAGACTCTGAGACAGGAGCATACTTGGCATATACAATGAAAATCCTTCTCTCTTCAGGCCAAGTGAGGCGATGGGACAAGCTCACTAAGCGAAGGGCAGGAATGGGAGAAGTTGACTGGAGCCACTAGAGGGAATCTGAGTATTAAAGTTTCATAAGGTTCCAAAGGATCAAAATGGAACAAGACATAAAAAGCAGAATATCACAGCAGGGAGCAAAGAGTCCCTAGTTATGTTAGTCAAGGCATGAATTGTTGAAAGTGGTAAGAGGAACTTTCTACTCCATCCTTGGCCCTTTTAATGTGCTCATCTCATCCACACACCACCAGCCAAACCTCAGGAAGCTCCAGGGTGTGGACCACCCCCTGCCACAACCACCACCACCATGGGAAAGGTATGTGTTGAGAATTGCATTCAGATATATGTAACAGTGCCTTATCAAAAATAAGTGCATTTTTCCCACATTCATGTTTAGAGGTTACCAACCTTATGCTGGTTCAGCAACAGCACAATATCATCTGCATCTTCCATTGCTTCAGAGTCACAAGATGGCTATTCTACATCCAGTCCCCATACCAAGAAAGCTAAATTTTCCAAAAATCCTCCATTAAACCTACATAAAATACCCATTAAGCTTCTATTCCCTACTCAGTGGTCAGACTTACATTAGCTGCAAGGGAGTATGGAAGTTGGTTTTGTAGATAAATCGAATGCTGCCTCTCAATAAATTGAACTCAGAAGCATTGAGGAACTATAATACAAAAAACTATCACCCTGAAGTCAAGTAAAGATCCAAATTCTAGTTAACCAGAAAGTGCCATAATGGGTCAGGTGTTCTTTGATCTGTGAATCCTTTATACATCAGAGGCAGGAATTGGGATCCTACATTGTGAAACATACTAACATTGCCTTTATTAGTAATCAATACATAATAATATAATGAAGAAAGTAAATAAAATTTGATGATATAAATTCTTATGCCTCTATGCTAGCACTTTATTGAGCTCTGGAAATATATAGCATATGATAATGTATTTTAAATATTTAAATTGTTTCTAAGTGTCTGGAATGTTATTGCAAAGGTAAAATGTTACTAAACATTTCAAAAGAAGCATGATAGTATAAAACAAATATGAATGTTGGTAATAAGAATCATTAATTTCACTCCCATATCTCCTTCTAGTTTCCTGTCTGATTTAGTCACTTGCTGCCAAGTTGTAAAACTGAAATAATAAAACTATGATTGGAGTAAAGAAACTTATTAGGCAAAGAGGGTAACAGAAGATATATATTAACACTAAGAAATTTCATATGACAGGATATAAAATGAGTCTGTTTTCATCTTTAGTATATGCAAATAAAATGTATTCATTTCTAGCATACCACTGTACACATGTTGCCTTCCATTCTTGGTTTATATGTCTGTCTATGTTGATACCTGGATTCATCCGTCCTAGGTCATTGATTTTGCTCTGGGAGTGGACTATTGAGAACAAGAAGAGGTGTGTACATGTGGGTAGGATCGAAGTAAATTGCTAGGCTCAACAGAGCTTTTGTACCTGATAATCTTTGAACACTCTAAAAAGCTAAATTCTGGAATAAATGCAAAATATTTATTATCATATTTTCTATTAAAATTAATTTCAAGAGCAATAAATGACTGCAAAGTCTATAAAAGTTATTATACCAATTAGACAATTAGAGAAAATGGTTTCTTACATCCTGGAATATAAGCAATATTCAAGGGCTGCCTATTCAATTTAACGAATGTATAAATTTGCCTCCTGTGTCAATAAAATAGTTGGTCTTTTTAGTTAAATGTGAAGAAATAAAGAGCTATGGAGTCGTCATGTAGGGAAACGCACTACTGAACTACTAGTAAATGCTGCTGATTTTTTCAAAATAAAGGGAAAGGGAGAAGAAAGGAAGGGATGAAAGAAGGGAGAGAGGAAAAAAAGGAAGGAGAGAGGATAAAGAAAAAGGGAACCAGAAAAGGAAAAGATGACAAAGGAAACCAAAGCAAAAAAGAGAAGAGCAAATTTAAAGAAAAGAAGAAAAAATAGCCTATGCAAATCTTTGAACAGCAAAATGTGAGCTTCACTTCATCTCTGTGGTCTTCCTGTCAGGAACACAAAACAGCAGTCTAATCTTGAGACAAAAAGTATACAAATACTGACTAGTCCTCAAAACTACCAACATCATCAAAAACATGGAAAATCTGACACTCTGGCTGAGTAAAAAGGAACCAAGGAGACCTGATGGCTACATGTAATGTGATATCCCAGATGAGATTCTGGAAGAGAAAAAGGGTATTAGGTAAAAACTAAGGAAATCTGAATAAAGTATGGACATTACTTAATATTAAAGCATCAATGTTGGTTCATTAATTGTAACAAATGTGTCGTGCTAATGTAAGACATTAACAATAGAGGAAATTAGGTGTGGAGTATATGCAAACTCTCCATACTATTTTTACAAATTTTCTATAAATAAAATGAAATAGATGTTGGCATGGATGTGGAGAGATAGGAACACTCATACACTGCTGGTGGGACTGCAAACTAGTGCAACCTCTGTGGAAAGCAATATAGAGATACCTTAAAGAGATACAAGTAGAACTACCATTTGATCCAGCAATCCCATTACTGGGCATCTACCCAAAAGAACAAAAGTCGCTCTATGAAAAAGACACCTGCACTCGAATGTTCATAGCAGCACAATTCACAATTGCAAAGATGTGGAAACAACCCAAGTGTCCATCAATACATGAGTGGATTAATAAACTGTGGTATATGTATACCATGGAGTACTATTCAGCTTTAAGAAACAATGGTGATATAGCACCTCTTGTATTCTCCTGGAAAGTACTGGAACACATTCTACTAAGTGAGGTATCCCAAGAACGGAAAGCACCACATGTACTCACCATCAAATTGGTATTAACTGATCAACACTTGAGTGCACATATAAGAATTACATTTATTGGATGTTGGGCAGGGGGAGGGAGGAGGGGGGAAGAGGGGACAGGCATATGCACAAACGATGAGTGCAATGCACATCTCCGGGGGGATGGACATGCTTGAAGCTCGGATTTGGGGGGGAGGGGGGTAAGGAAAACATATGAAACCTAAACATCTGTACCCCCATAATATGCTGAAATAAAAAAAAAATGAAATAATTCTAAAGTTAAAAGTGTATTTTTAAAATATGAGCCTAAAATTCACTCTCGCAACTTCAAAACATACCACATGAATCCAGAGTTGGTCTCTAATCCAAACCATATTCGCCATTAATCTGGAAAAATGTACTAAAATTACATGTTGCAGAGAATAATGCTGCTTAGCCTCACTAGTTAGAATCAGAATCAAGGTCCTTAGAATATATGACAACCTTCCATTTCCCTCAGGAGATACATCTTCGGCCAATGGGTTGGTATTTCATCATCATGGTCCTCTTTTCAGAAATGGAGGAGTGAAACTGTGCTATGGGCAACACAGAAAATATATAGATCTTCATTGTGATGTTCATCACATTAAATCTGAACACGGACAATTGTGGATACTTTCAAGAGTGAAGTATGACTACAGTCGCTACCTCTGGGGTCAGGCAAATGGGACTCTACCACTCACTACCTCTGTTCCCTTGGACCAAGGACAAAGTTTCTCATTTCTCTTCCTAATTTTAAAGTAAACATGGTAATACAACTCACCTCATAGGCTAATTGTGTGATTTACAGAAAAGAATGCATTATAATCATTTGGTACAGAACTTGATACATAGTAAGCTCTCGAAAAATAGTAGCCAGATTTTTAATTTCTGTAAAAGTTGTCTTTGCTTGTTGTGATCATTATTAGAGCTATTTGCCAAATACTTCTTGTTCTACTCTCTTCAGTTCCAGGCATATGTAAATTGTAAATTGTACTCTCTGATCCTCTTTTGGTTAGGTAGGGCATGTGAACGAAAGTGATAAATGTCCCTTCTAGCACTATGTTGAATAGAAGTGGAGATAGAGGGCAGCCTTGTCTAGTTCTGGTTCTAAGTGGGAATGGTTTCAATTTTTCCCCATTCAATATGATATTGGCAGTGGGTTTGTCATAACTAGACTTGATAATTTTAAGGAATGAGCCGTCTATGCCTATTTTGATGAGAGGGCTCCACTTGTACTCGCCATCAAATTGGTACTAACTGATCAACACTAGGGTGATCACATGGCAGTAATACTCTCCAGGGATTAGGGGGATGAGGGGGTAAACCCACAACTAGAGGACACAGGGAGCATTGTAGGTGGGAAGGGCATGCCTTTAACCCTCACTTGGGTAAGGCAAAGACATAAAGTGTAACCATAATTTTTGTACCCTCATAATACCCTGAAATAAAAAAAAAAAAAAAGTCCCTTCTAAGCTGATAGAAGATCCTGCAGAAGTCCTTCCCTCTAGCAAGGGGACCATTCATGTTCAGGGATATGGCTGGCCATTGTATCAGCCTCAGTTTCAGAGTAACATCAATGAACAATGAACAACACTGATGTTAACCAACAGTGAACACACAGCATGAGTAAGCAGTAAACCTTTCAGGTCCTAAGCCACTGATATTTGACAAGCACAACCTAGCCTGTCCTGCCTGACATACTTGAGTTTTGAACATTAAGAACAAGCCTCTTAATAACCTGTAATTCAAATTAATATGCCATGTTGAAACAGACCTTTATACAGACCTTGTTCTGTTAACATAACAGCTAAAAATGCTAAGAATGCCTAGTTCAAGTATAAGAGATAATGGAGTATTACCTATTTTATGTGAAAATATCAGAATTCTTCAAATACTAAAAAAGAAGGAAAGAAATGCTTACCCAATCAGATGTTTCATGCTACTCCACAGTTTTCTCTGCCCCCAAGGATCTTATCTAACCTCATTTGATGTTTACAGTTTTTTTACAAAGCAGAATAGATATTCAATTATTTGGAGTACAAAAGTATTTTCATCATTATTTTTCAATATTTGAATGTTCCTATCAATGACCACTTGTTGTGTAGTCAAATATAGGCAGCTCTTGCAAACTCAAGGATTGACCAGCATACAGTTACATGGTCTCAGAACAAGGATGTGTTCTGAGAAGTGCGTGGTTAGGTGATTTGTTGTTATGCAAACATCATAGTGTCAGTGTACTTACACAAATCTAAATAGCATGGCCTACTATTCACCTAGACTTTTCAGCAGAGCCTTTTGCTCTGATCACTGTTATAATACATAAACAGTCCATTGCTGACTCTTGCAAATTTGTCGCGTGGCACATGATTACGTAAGGTATGTTTGGATAACGAGCACTTTGCTGAGGTATTATATTGTGTGGGATAGAGTCATTCTTATTGTTTTGAGGTTTTTTTGTTCTTGTTGTTATTTTATGAAGCCTCTTTCTCTATGATATCCATATGAGCTCCCCTGAGTTAGCCTCCAGCAACTATTATGTGAGTGCCCTTCTGCCAGTTGCTGTCCTTGAATGTGAACATCTGTCTTCCAAGATAGGTCACCATGACAAAAGTTGGCACTGTTCCCCTAATAACAGACCATATGTCAAAACTTTCCCCAAGGTCTGAAAAATCACAATGCTATTTTACCTATTAAAGTCCTGGATCAATCAACAAGTAAACATTGCTCCTAATTCCAGGGCCTGCACCTCCAAAGAAAGTTAAGACAATTTGCAAAGGTCCCTTGAGTTCTGACTAATAATAACCTATATTTATAGTGCAATTTCTCATCTGTATCATTTCATTCGGTGCCTGCAAAATTCTTACAAGACAGACATGGCAAGAAATGTTATCTTTATTCGATAGAAAGAAAAAACTGAAGTTGAGATGAAATGTCTGATTTCCAGAAGGTCACATACCACAACTACCATGGCAGAACTAGCAAGATCCAAGGTCATCTAACTCAATGTCTTCCATCTAGAAGCTCTGCTTCTGATCAGGAACAGTGGCAGAGAGATAATTTCTGAGTTACTAGCAAAAGAGACCCTTTAAAGGAAAAGGAAACAGTTTTTAAAGATAATCTATCACTGAGAAAATGTTTGTGATAAAATAGAATGTCCTTTAGAGATTAATTTCTCTGACTTCTATATTTTTTGCATATTTTTCTTATTTAATATAACCAGAGAATCTTCCCATAAAACAAATAAGTGGCTGAGGCATGAACACTTCTGGTTGCACAAATCATTTAATTAGGATGTTACCTATCCCCTCAAGTTATCCCAATGAACACGTTTCATATCAATATCATAACATCATATTTGGCATATGTTTCTGAAACTACCTTATCCCACTAGACAGTCATTATTTAATTATACTTTGAAATTAAATACCCGTATTCTCTGGGTGGCCTAAGGGTACCTCTATCGAAGCTCACACATGGTAAAAACAAATGACTGAAGACAGAAGAGAGCACTAAATGTCACAGGCGAGCCAGACTGCAGCTTGGCATACGTTTAGTCAATTATAGTCAAGCAGTTTTCAGTTGCATCCTAACTGTCCGTTTTCAGAGGTGCTTCTTGCCAAACACCGGATCACTAGGGCTACATTAAAAAGCTCAAATAGCACTTTCAAATTTAAAACTATAGCTCTTATTAATATTTATTTCTCATTTTTCAGCTGGCAAACATGAAAAAGCACTTCTGAGCAGCAAAAGAAGATGAAGAAATAACTTACAGTGAATGGAAAATGTTAGGAAAGCGAGGGCTAGACAATTCTATGAGTCACTGCTAAGATAGCTAAAGGGACAGGGATTCCAGTCCACTCATTAAAGTGTGGGTTGAAACGTTGCTTTATTTTTCAAGAATTTCCATGGGAGGCACTTGGAGGGAAAAATAGGAGGTAGTCACACTTGACTACAGCCAGAAAAGGCCTATCATGAGAGTGTGAGATGCTGGCACAGCTGGAAGACACTCCACAGCACAGATGAGAATTCCAGCCTTAAATAATTTTAAGAGACTTTATGGCACTATTGCAAAAGCAAACTGAATCTTTCAAAAAATTATTCTAAATTAAAAAACACAGCGTTTAAACTATTTTTATTTCTGCGTTCATAATTACAATATGGAATCAGTTTTGTCTGCAATTCAAAATCTTAGAATGTTTATTTCTAGCAACAGAGAAAAATGGACTAACATAGGAAATAATTTTAGATTCACAATTTTCATGGTAGGAAGAAATTACCTTTCAAAAAAACAGAAGCTAAATGAACTTGAGAATGAATATGGATACTAATTTAGAGTAATAGCATAATATCCATTACCTCCCTCCTGGGAAAAAGATGGTTTATGTTCTTGAGACGGGAAAAAGATGGTTTATGTTCTTGAGACGGTCTGCCCAAACTTGGGAAGTGTCCATGGCATCCCTGAGAGGCCACGGGATGGAGCAATTAAGAACACAGATCAAATCCTGGTTCTTTGACTTAGCTTAAAATTTCAGCGTCCTCTACACAAATGAGAAAATAATACTACCAAATTCAGAGTTACTGTTCTTTAAAGTAAAATAACATCTGTGAGTTCTCAGCACATAATCAATGGAAGTTATCATTAAAGGTTTGAAATTTTTCCACAAAACGCCTAAAGGATGACTGAATAAATAATGTTATTTGCTTTTCCAGTTTTGTTACTGACCACTGAGATTTGGCATGGATGTGGCACAAGTATGATGAACACAGGATTAGTGACTTGGAAGGCAAGAAGGTTGGGAGAAAATTTGTAAGTGGAAAAGCTCCAACTTTTAGACCCCTTCTCAATAAGTTATTGAACTTATTGGTTCAATAAGTATTAATATTTGATGAGCTCCCACCATGACTCCAGTCATCTTAAAATATGTCATATCCCTGCCTTCAAGAAGCTACTCTTGATAATGTTCCTTGCACACATGGAACAAGGAAATATATGATGAGGTACTAAAATTAGTGGCATTGTAAGGATTATGCAATGGGTACTTACTAACAAACCATGTTAAATTACAAGATTTAAAGCCATACACATACAAAACCAGCTGCAAAAATCATTGTGATTAATCTTCTTAATATATCTCAAAATGCTATATTCTATTAGTCTGACTGAAAAAGTAAAATCCCAACTACTTTTTGTAACTTTACTTTTAACACCATGGTCACTCATGCTTGCTAACTAAACAGGAAATCCACTAACTTGGGTTTTATCTATATGAATTTTAAATGTAACATTTACCTAATAATTTCTTGAGCATTTCAAGGATATAAAATTGTGGTTGCATTTCACCCTTTATGGGCACAGACTATTCAAGGGTTTCCAAAATTTTGTATTACATATATGAAAGAGACAAAGATCAACAGCACTGCAGAGTTAAACAGCTATCAAGAACATCTGGATTAAGAAAAGATCAGAAAAGAAAGTATGCCCCCTGCCGTTTATGGAATGAACAAAAGTCCAACAATAAATATCTGAATATGAGTCACAGCCGAAAAAAGAGGCTTGGGTTTCTTCCCTCTAATTTCCTAGATCCTAATTCCAGCATGTTGTAACAAATTTATGACCATGCATATATAACCAAAATTCCTGTAAACAAGTCTAGTCTTTGTCTTTCTCCTCTGTACATTATAGAGGTGTTAGGTTGTTTATCTGTCTACTTATGTTGATCTCATATTTGATCTTTGAAGCACCTAAGGCAAACAATGATGTGTTTTCCTAAGTATGAGTATATAGTTTTTAAAAAACACTACATGCAATATCAGGCAGTCAATGTAATATGACTACTATGAACAATTATACATCGACAAATTGGATAACTTGGAAGAAATGGATATATTTCTAAACACATATAACCTACCAAGACTGAATAATGAAGAAATAGAAAATCTCAACACACCAATAATGAATAAAGAGATTGAATCAGTAAAAAAAAAAAAAAAAATATTCCATCAAAGAAAAGCACAGGACCTGATGGCTTCACTGCTAAATTCTGCCAAACATTTAAAGAAGAATAAATATCAATCCTTCTCAAACTCTTGCAAAAAATCAGAGGAAGGAATACTTCTAAATGTGTTTGATGAGGCCAGCATTATCCTGATACCAACACCAGACAAGGATACTACAAGAAAAGAAAATTACAGGCCAATATCCCTCATGAACATAGATGCAAAAATCCTCAACAAAATACTAGCAAGTTGAATTCAATGGCACATTAAAGGGATCATTCACTATGATCAAATGAGATTTATCCCTAGGATGTGTAGGAATGGTTCAAAATAAGCAAATCAATAAATGTGATATACCACATCAACAGAACAAAGGACAAAAACCATACAATCACCTCAATAGATGCAGAAAAGCATTTGACATAATTCAACAATCATTCATGATAATAACTCTCAACAAATTAGATACAGAAGGAATGTACCTCAATACAATAAAGGCAAAATACAACAAGCCCACAGCCAACATCATATTCAACGGTGAAAAGTAGAAAGTTTTTCCTCCAAGATCAGGAACAAGATGAGGATGCCCACTCTATCACTTCTACGCAACATAATATTAAAAGTATTAGAGCAATTAGTTGAAAGAAAGAAATAAAAGGTATTCAAATTGGAAAAGGAGAAATTAAATAGTCCCTATTTGCAGATTACATAATATAGAAAATCCCAAAAACTCCACCAAAAAAAACCTATTAGAATATGCAAATTCTATAAATTTCAGGATATGAAATCAACCTAAAAATATCAGTAGTATTTTAACATAACAACAAACTATTCAAAACAGAAATTAAGAAAATAATCTCAAACAATAGTTACAAAAGAATAAAATGCTTAGAAATAAATGTAATTAAATCAAGGAGGTGAAAGACTTGTACAATGAAAACCATAAAACATCGGTGAAATAAACTGAAGACAACACAAATAAATGAAAAGATATCCCATGTTCATGGATTGGAAGAATTAATATTGTTACAATATGCATACTACCCAAAGTGATCCACAGATTCAATGCAACCCCTATCAAAATTTTAATTACATTTTTCACAAAATAGAAAAAGCAATCCTAAAAGTCATATGAAATGGCAAAAGACTCCAAATAGCCACAGCAATTTTGAGTAAAAAGAACAAATCTGGAGGCATCACACCACCTGACTTAAAAGTGTGCTACAAAGCTATGGGAAAACAGCACATTACTGGCATAAAAACAGACACATAAACCAATTAAACAGAATGGAGATCCCAGAAATAAATCCATGCAGTTACGGTCATTGATTTTTCAACAAAAACACCAAGAACACACAATAGGGAAAGGACATCCTCTTCAATAAATGGTTTTGGGCAAGCTGGATATCCACATGCAGAAGAATGAAATCAGATCATTATCTCACACAATATACAAAAATCGACTCAATGGATTAAAAACTCAAATGTAAGACCTGAATCAGTAAAACTACTAGGGGGAAAAAAAAAAGGAGAAAATCTCCATGAAAATGGTCTGGGCAATGATTTTTTGGATATGAATCCAAAAGCACAGGCAACAAAAGAAAAAATAGACAAATAGGATTACATCAAACTAAAAATCTTCTCCACAGCCAAAGAAATAATGAACAGAGTAAAGAGACACCTATGGAATGGTAAAAAATATTTGCAAACCATACATCTGATAAAGGATTAGTATACAAAATGTATAAGGAACTCGAATAACTCTACACTAAGAACACAAATAACCTGATTTATAAATGGGCACAGGATCTGAATAGACGTTTCTTAAAAGAAGACATACAAGTGACCAACAGGCATATGAAAAAAATGTTCAACATCATTAATCATCAGAAAAATACAAATTAAAACCACAGTGAGAATTAAAACACATCACACTTGTTAGAATGGATATTATCAAAAAGACAAAAGATAACAAGTGCTGAGCAGGAGGTAGAAAAAAATGAACACTTGCACACTCTTTGTGAGAATGTAACTTACTTCAGCCATTATGGAAAACAGTATAAAGATTTCTCAAAAAATTAAAAATAGAACCACCATATGATCTAGCAATCTCTCTACTGAGTATATACCCAAAAGCAATATAATCAATATGTGGCAGAGATATGTACACTTCCGTGTTGATTGCAGCATTATTCATAATAGTCAAGACATAGAATGAATCTAGTGGTCCATCAACAAATGAATGGAAAAAGAAAATGTGGTGTATATACACAATGGAATACCATTCAGCCTTAAAAAAGAAAGAAATTCTGTCATTTGTGACATGGATCAACCTGGATGACATATTAAATGTAATAATGCAGGCACCAAGAAACAAATACCATATGCTGTCACTTATATGTGGAACATCAAAAAGTTGACCTCGAAAAATAGAGAGTAGAATGGTGGTTAACAAAGCATGGGGTGGAAGGTGGGTGTATGGTGGTGATGTCAATCAAAGGATACGAAATTTCAGGTAGGATGAATACATTCATGAGCTCTATTACACAACATGGTGACTATAGTTAATAACTAGGTATTTTTTTAATTGCTAAGATAGTAGACCTTAAGTGTTCTCACCACAAAAAAAATAAGTATGTGAGGTATTTGTATGTTAAATAGCTTGATTTGACCATTCAGCAATGTATAAATATTTCAAAACAACAGATTTTGCACACTAAATATATACATTTTATTTGTTAATTTAATTAATTTAAAAATTAAATATTAATATATATATGTACAAATTTGTATTTCATGTGTCAAGTTTATTTAAAATTATATACATTTGTAAAATACAGTAAAGATGTATGTTTTGGTCTTTATTAATCCTAGAGAAAATACATGACCAAAAATAAGCTCCACATAATACTTCTGTAGTATAATTCTTATTCTATTACTAGTGTTAGCATCACTTTTTAATTGCATTTATAATACTAAAGAAATAAAAATCACTAAAGAAATGGATTCTGTAATTAAGGAATTAAAGATAGCTAAAGCCAAATACTATTGGTCTTTTTACATAATAGTAAGAATTAATGTACATCATCTTTTTATTTCACAATAATATCCAATGTTAATGCAATAACACAGATGTGTAGACTTTAAAATTGGGCAAGTTGAACTATATTATTTCTACATTGATATTTAAATAAGAGAATTTAATGAATAGAGAGGTGGAGAGATTCAACATATCTTTGGAAGATGAAAGTTGAGAAAAGAATTGACTACAGTCAGTAAGGAAGAAAGACATATCAAGGTCAATTCCCATGTTTGTGGTTTGTCTAAGTATATGATAGATGGGGCTATTTACTAAATAGGGTGGGAAGTGTAAACTAAGGGAATTAGAGTTCAATTTGGATTTGTTGAGTTTGAAATGCCTTTAAGGTCTCTAAATATACATATCATATAGGCATTTATTTGTTCCCAAAGGAGAGATTTGGACAGGATAAATAAATTTGAGATTCAATTTTATGGATAGGAATTAAAACTATTTATAGAGATAAGATTATTTTTGGTGAGATGAGACAGTAAAAAAATAAAAGAGGCCTATTACGGCCTGAGGAACTACAATCATGAGCCACATAATGACTTTTCGGTCAGTGACAAACCATGTACACCACGGTAGTCCTGAAAGATTATAATACCAACTTTTCCCTCTACCTTTTCTATGTGTAGATATGTTTAGATACACAAATACTTACCATTGTGTTACAATGCCTACAGTATTTTATATGTTGGTTTTTTATGTTGATAAATTATAACACTACCTCAAAGACATACCTAATTAAAATTTCAGAACATTTACCTAACGCATTTTTAAAATCTCATTTAAAGAAAGCCATAGTGACTCTTACCTAAATCCCATGAATTGATTCCATAAATCTCAATAAACATTTTGATTTTATGCACTTTGGGTATAGATAGTCTTCTCTCTTAAAAGGATTAAAGAAATGCAAGTGTCCTACTACATATCTTTATATTACTCATTCAAGAGAGGATTGAAAGGTTCAAGTTGCACAGCTGATTTCTGGATCAGCACATTAGCCCTATAATCTTAACTACATCCTGGCAGGAAACTGGCAGGAGACCAGTTTTACTCACTTTGCTACACATGTTATTTCAACTATTCATTAATTCCTATAATTTCATAAGAACAAAATGACAAAATCCTCACTTTCATTTTCTCAGTTTTAGTCTCTTATCCTTGAAATTGATTATTTAAATCCTGGCATCTTTCCTCACAACTTTATTAGAACATTTGATTAAATTTTTGCATAAATTTAATCATGGATAAATTCTTCCAGAGTAGGAGTTATTCTCATTCCAGAAGTACTTCAGACATACCATACAATGTGGTTGTAAGCCACAGCTCAAAGAAACTCATTTGGAAACTGTGACTCACTATATGGGCAAGGTCATTTCTCTTCATCACAGTTTCAATTTTTATATCTGGGTTAACTTTTTTTCTCATTCTGTACTACTGAAAAATTTCCTGGCATTTTTTCTGTGGATAATTAACCCTCTGGCGTTTAAAAAAAAAAAAAAAAAAGCTGGTTATATTCTATACTGATTGGTTCAATTTCTTGGATTATACTGAGAATGCATTCAGTTAGTATATTTGATATATCTTCTATACAAATCTACCCCGACATTTTTGGATTTTCTCTTTGTTATAAAAGAAGAGAGTCCACTCCCAAGGAATCCATGTACTCTTTTATTACATAATCATAATTAACATGCCAGAAAGAAATCACTTTAATCAATAGATAATGGCAGGGCCTATGAAATAGAATTTTTGCAATTTTCCACTTCCATTAGTTGTAGGGTTACCCACCCCCCACGCCCCCATACAGTCAATTCTTTAGATTAAGCCACATCTTCACCAACTTATTTCCATTTGTTTTTTGCAGTCTATTTGGCACAAACCAAGGGTTGCAATTTCTCACTAGGGTCTATTTTCCACTTAAATCCTCAAACAAAGCAAAGTTTCAGGTTTCTTCCCAAAACTTGTCTATAGAGTATATCTAGTCCCATTTTTGCAAGTGAAGCACTACTTTAAAGTAGTTTTTTACATGTACCACTTGTATTCGCCATCAAATTGATACTAACTGATCAACACTAAGGTGTTCACACGGAGTAATACTCATTGGGTGCCAGTCGTGGGGACGGTGGGGGGAATAAACCCACAACTAACGGAAGCAGAGTGCCCTGTATGGAGGAAGAGCATGCTTGTAGCCCTGGCTTAGGCGAGACAAATGCATTACATGTAACCAAAATGTTTGTACCCCCGTAATATCCTGAATCGAAAAATAAAAAAATAAAAGTACTGTGTTTTATACTGAGGACTCGGTACCAGCTCCCCTGCGTATGTGGATCCAAGGGCATGGTTCTTATCCTTACGTGGGTGTTAACTTCTCATCCCATAGAGCCTATATCAAGCCCAAAATCTTTGTGAGCTTTCATCAGCCCAGCGTCCATTTAAAACTCTACCTTTTATTTTTCTCAAGTTCTGGTACTTGCAGATTACCTTTTCCTTCATTGAAAATATTGTTTTAAATTATTTAACTATTTTATCTAGAATTTTTTGTATTGATACGTATTAGTTCAGTCCACTGTGTTCTGCAAGTCTCAACAGATAAACCTGAGGAATTTCTCCATGGACATAATTCCAAGCAAATATCATGATTTAAGAAATTTGACCTCATAATTGTGTCAAATAGCTTCCAAAAGATATGACTGCGTTAGTCATTGGAAGATTGAAAGTTAATTCATAAATAAATTATACTAGAGTGTAATATCTGGTCTCCAAATCAAACTTACTAGGTTAGCATGACATGGAATGTTAGAGGGGTCTAATCAAAGAATGAATTAAGACAGTTCCATGCTACTATAAGAAAAAGAGTTACAGGATCATAAAACTTACTGAAATGAGGACAAAACAAGGCAGGAACACTAAGAAAGATGTTATGATAACCCAAGTGATAAATAACCAGAATTTGTATAAGTAACTTGGCAGCAAAGATGGAGATGCAGCCCAGAGATGTTGTGCAAGAGGAAGCAAGAGCAGCATTCAGCAAGGTGTTGGATTTCTGGGGAAAAGGAGAGTGAAGAAATGCCTCCAGGGGACTGAATTTTTACAATAGGTGTGCAGTGAGCATGCATTTCAAAGTCTAGAAAGTTACAGTATCTCACAAAGTTCATGTATGCAAAAATGCAGCTTATTTGATTTTTCTTTAACTTAATTTTTTGACTCTGAGGCCCCAAGCTGCCAAATGTGAAAACAATCTTATCAGTTTCTAGTAAGCTCAGTCCAAGTGAGTGATTTTCAATAACTTCCATTTAAACTACAGTCATATCCTTGTTGTCCCCATTCCCTTTTCCCTGGGGCTGATGCTAACCTCCAGGAATGCATATATAATTTACCCCATAATAGTTCTCAGGTGTCCTTGACCTCTACCATCACTGTCCCTGGGGCCTCCTCTGAAGGTCCCAAGTCCTGGCATGGCCTCAAGTGTCAGCTTCTCACAGATCCCTCTGCCTCCCCACACTGTTTGAATTTTCTGTACTGCTCTACCCCATTACACCTTTCCCATGAGCACAGGAAAGACTTGGCTGTTCTCTTGTGTTCTGCTGAGGACTGTCAGAAATTTAGGGAGGAGCGCAGTGTTTGTTCTTTCCTTGACTCTTCCCTTCACTTTATGTGAGGTTGCCAGCACACAGCCAGATGGGACAGGTATGGGCAGGGCCCTTTCGTTCTCATGTCTCTTAAGAATGGTGAAGAATGTAAGCCAGGTTCAATACCTATACTCTTTCCTCTCCTTTACCTCTAAAATCTTCCCCGTACCCAACCTGGAGGTTCCTCTGACCAAAAGTCTATGTTGCAATGACAAAGCTCATCTGTAGGTTCACAGTGACACTCAAAACACCATCTTCCTTCCTGAATTTGCAGCTCAGGAGAATTTGGTGTCTTTGCTCATTGTCCATTTCCAGAAACGACATTACATTCCTTCCCCCTGGGCACATTATGGCCTCTGCGTTTCACTCTTTGAACAGACGTTGCGAATGGGGTTAGAAGTTTGGGTAAGAAAACACATCAATATTATCATATATCATTTTTTCCCAAGACATAGGGAACTGAATAAATGGAAATATTTTTAAGAAAAAAAACAAGATGTATATTATAACCATAAGAAAATTTAGTAGTCTTTCCCAAGGCAGAAAATTCAAAAGTGGACAAAGGCAAAGATGTGATGAATAGAAGTTAAAAATCAGAAGACAAAATATTTGCTAAAAGAAAAAATAAAATCCCTAGGAAACAGTGAAGAAACAGAAGTGATAGATAAAGAATCAGAGAAAGAATTGTAATAATTCCTTTAATGAATAACAAAAGGAGAGCAGATCAAGGAAGAAAATCAAAAGTAAATAAAAGTTTATGAGCTGAATCTAAAAAGTTTCTCTTACAACTCTAGTAAATTATATTGCATAGTACAAAAACTTTGATGATTAAAATAATTATTTTCAAGTTAATAAAATCTTTCAATAACAATGCCTTTGGCTGCAAGTAACTATTTTAAATTGGCTTAAATGTTAAAAGAAATTGTTATTGTTCACATCAGGAAGTCTGGAGGCTCAGTGGACCCCAAGATAAGACCCTACTGGACCTCTGGACTTCCTGCTATGCAGATAATAATTATGTTAGTCTCTGGACTTTGTTATCAAAGACTTAGGTTCTTTCTATTTCCCCACTCTTCCCTCCTTATTCTTGGCTTTATTCTTGTGCTGGTGCACTACTGGTTATCATACTCACCATCTAAAAATAGAGGGAAAAAAAGAATATCTCTTTCTTTGGTGTAAGATGTATGCAAATTTCTCCCAAAAGTTCCCAGCAGGCCTTCTTAGCTTGCCTTCTCAGCTTGCATTAAAGGAATTCTTTAACTCCTGATGTGGAACTACCATCTTGTGAGATGGGACAAGGGCAATTGGGGGGTGGCCCCAATATACCCAGAAGTGCCATAACCAAGGTACAGCCTCCCATGAGTAAGAGGTGGGCAGAAGAAAAGACTTACCTACCTCTCAACTGCAGGAATCCAGAACTCAGCCTCACTAACAAGAAGCTGTGGTCAAGATGAGATATGCCAATAGTCACTTTTGATTCTCTCTCTGTCATGGGTTTTTATTCATCCCTCAAAACATCTTAGGTTAGCCTCTTTCTTTCAGTTTGCATTTCTATTCAAACTTATATCCCCATCCTCACAAACACATAATTGCAACTAACATAGCAAGTTCACTCTGTGCTAGACAACTAAGCATGTCACATGCATTGTTGTTTAATATTTGCACAACTATTTGAGGTTCTTATTGTTATCTCCATTTTACAGATGAGGAAACAGCAGAGGTTAAGTAACATTTCCAAAGTCAAAAGGTAGTGAGTGGCTATTAAGATTTAAAATCAATCCACTATATTCACTTGAAATGACTCTTCCTAAGAAATAATCCTTTTTAGTTCATTAAATTATAAAAGGCAAAAACACAAAGGCAAAAGAAAAACATATTGGAAAAAAGAATTAAAATAATGATTTTGTTGAACTAATTTGTCTTTAATTTTCAATATTTTTTCCATAACAAATAGATAAGCTTCAGCTGGTCCAAAGGTAGTCAGTTATCTCACTTGATTGTTCACAGTTTCAGACTGAACTCCTTGTTCTACTACTTTCCCCCTTCTCACTACTGCACTTGACTAGTCTTAAAAAAAAAATTAAATAAGCTTTTTATTAGCTTTTGCCAGAGCAGGACACATAAACTATCTTAAGTATTAACACATAGTTTTTGTCCTGGATTTTCATTTTGGGATATATTTGGGAGATGAGGGTGAAAAGGGGTTGTTTATTTGGTCTGGAAGTTTTTCAAGTCCTATTTTTTATATGCATAGCTTGGGATGAGATCCGTATTTCATCTTGTTTCTTATAAGATGATGGTAATATCCAGAGGAGAAAATTTCAGTATGCTTTAATAGTGTAAGGTGATACTGTGGGATTAAATGCTGAAAAATATCTTAAAAACAGAAGAAACATCTGTACTTTTAGTATTAAGTGGGGACTTCTTAAATAATAATGTAAAATATCACTGCTTTAAAACACAGGTGTCTGGGGCTCTGTGGGCAGCTCCAATTTCTCAGAGAGCTGCATGCTTTACCATCTACACTCCTTTAGAACCATTATGCAAACTGCCACCTCTCAGTTTGCATCAATATTCACATTGATTTACCCTTGTACTCAGGTAACTGACAACTTATTTGTTAGTTATTTGATGAAGAGAAATCAAGATGCTTTTCACATTGTGTGAGATTTTTTAAAAATATTCCTACATAGACATCTAACCCTCATATAAAACCACAGCCACAAAAATTTCCTTCATGTCATTATATCATTCATTGTAACTAAATACCCAAAGTGTTTAAATTCTTACTTTTTCCAGAAGCTGAAATAAAGCTGGGGGGTGAGGGTAACAGAACTGTTCTGATTGTCAAATGTATAAAACTCTATACCAAAGAGTAAATTTTGCTGTGTCTAAATTTAAAATAAATTTTTAAAAGTTTAAAATAACAACAACAAAAAAAAACAAAAAAAAGTAATAAAGTAGTGGTGGCCCCTCAATGTCTTTTATTGGTTTGGCAAATAGAGTGGAGAAATAACATGGGAGAAATGACCATTTTCTCAAAATGAATACCACTGTCATTTCAAACAGCTGGAATATAAACATGATATAATTTATTTTCCAATCACTGCTTTTAATTATGCTTTTTCAAATCTTTTCCCATCTCTTAATGTCATTTTTAGTAGATTCCATAACTTTCTAAAATCTTTTGATTATTTAAATTCAGTCCAATGTAAAGTTCTGATCTCAAACTCAGTCTAAATCTCATCAGCCCCAAGCGCCAGGGCAGACCTAGACTCCTTGAGGTAGTGATGGAGTGGGGGCGGGGGGTGGAGAAAAGTCTATCGGTATGTATTCTTCTCCCTTTACCAGCCTTTCTCTTCCAGGCTTAACTCCTTCAGTGTGTTGGGGGTAAAGAGAAGGGAGAGGGAGAGAAACAAGTGCCTCTTTATTTAAGTGGCTGCTTTATAAACCTCTCTGTGTTGGCTTTCTCTGCCCTCTGGCTGGACACTGATGCCCTGTGCATGGCAGCCATTCAAACCCTGACTCTCCTGTGGGGGCTGTATGAGCTCTTGGAAAAGCCTTGAAGAGTTCTCTTACAGCACACTTCTTTGCTAAGGACTAATCCAGGTCAACCTCATTTTCTAATCCCCACTCCCTTCCCTGGCAGTACATTTACTGCCTCTTCCTATTGGGGCCTTCCTGGCCGGGAAGAAGCTCTATACAGTGGGCAAGCAGGACAAAGACTGCTTATCTTCCATATGTATGCCTGATCCAACTTTGCCACACCAGATGGTGGGAGCGCAGGCCCTCCATCCTGCCAACAATCTCTCATTGTGTTCTCCTTCGTTGAAATAGGCCAAGAGGCAAACCAGTACATTAGCTGGCTAAGGAAGCATCCATTAAGGAAACACAAGGCCAGCCAATCTCTCCTTCTGGTAGGAACCTCCATTCTTTATGAGTGATTTTCTTGGAGCTCCTCCTGCTCCCAATTTGGCTTTAGAAAGGAAAGCATCTCTATTTCTCCCCAAGGGCGGGGAAAGAGATGCCTCTAACACAATCACTGCATTCATAACAATTCCTGTCTCTCCAACTTAGTTATTTTATTTAAAGAGGGTGGAGGCTGATGCAAAAGGGTTGTACCAGTTATTACTAACTCTGAGAGAAGTGTTGGTAATTCCCTATTTGGAGCAGTTCTTTTTAAATTATGAGTATTTAACACCTTAGATATTTCAGCTTTGACCGTAGACACCGAACATTGGATCCCACTGAAAATCCTGTTACAGAAGAAAAATTTAACATTTTTAATGTTACCCCTCAGCATTAGATGACCATTTTCTGAAGTTTTATTTTGCTTTTCTAAAAGCAGTCGGGAAAATATTGTATTAAACCCACGGTTATTTGCACACAACTATTAGCAATATTTGAATTTTCCAGACTACTACCTAAGAAGTGTATCTGCTACTTTGGTGGCTTTAAGCTTAAATTCCTAAATAATTAGTTTTTAATATCTGCATTCAGATACACAATTCCGTTGACTTTCAAAAACAGAAATAATTTGACTACTGCATTAATTCAGTGAGGTCCTGATAACTTTGAGATAATTATTTATTAAGATCATCTGTTGTCATGTAGTGGTATCATTGGGTTTAGGAAACCTCTGCATCCTGGACACATGAACACATTGATCCATGGCTCTGAAGAAGCTCAGGAATTTCACCCCAAAATATGACTCCTTGGTACAAAGAGTATTTTGAATTAAAGGCCCTTAGAGAACAACGGGCATTGGAAGGGGCTTTCCCTCTATCTGCATAAAACTAGACAGAACCATCAAAAGAACAATTGCCCTTCCTTCCCCTCCCTGTTATCTTACTATATTGCAGGAAAGAAGATCTAAAATGCAACCATAACTGGCCCAGCCCATTTTAAAAATAGTAACTGTCTTTCAGGTTAATTTAATTGCCAAAGAAAATCATTTACAAGTCAATCTGTCCCCCTCCATCCATTCATTCCCCCAGGTATCTATTCATCCTCCGTAGTAACCATTTATTGCCACTCAACAGAATTACCTATATTCCTCATCTCCCCCTCCTCTCTAAAATGAGGGTATATAAACTTCTGGACCCCACTGGGAAATTGGGTAGTCACTCTGTGATTCCCCCCGTTGTGTACAGTAAATAAATCTCTTTCTCTTATTTATCTTCCTTATTATGAGTTGATCTTTCGCAAACCTTCTGGGGCAAAGAGGAAGTCTCTCCTTGCCCCCACAGCTCAATGCTATCTAATCTGCATGATTTCATATCAACATCCCACCCCGCCTATAATCTGTGAGGCACACATATTTCAATACTTTAGGAAAAAATTCTGCAAAAGGCACAACATAGTCTTTTTAGGCCATTAAATATGATGGGTGCCTGATAAACATTACTTAAAGATACCCATACGTTATGGGAAAGGTGAGGATTTTTAAATTGCAGTGCCCTTTTTGTGCTGTTTCTGAGCTGATGTTTAATGAAGTTCACAGCATCCATTTCAGTGTTAGAGGAAAATGCTTCTTTTCCCACTAAGGAGGGTGAAAATGTACTACCCTGATGAATTCAGAGAGGTACTGATCCCAAAACAATGTCACCCAAAACACCCAGTGAACAAAGTACTGAGGTTGCATGGAGAGCTGCAGCGTCATTTGTCATTTTCACTGACAAATAATTCATGTTTTGAAAGATAGCAATGCCTTCTGGAACAATCAATCTGTTTTGTTTCAATTCCAAAACAAGTCATGGTGCTTTCATATTGCATTTAAGTATCTGCTTAAGCAAAAACTTGATAAAAAGTGACCCTAAATCAAGAAAGTCTTTCTTAATGTAGATGAGACCACATGACATCTTTAAAAAAAAAAAAAATTGCAACACCCAGAATTAAAAACTAATTTCTTGAGCAAGGTGGAACTAGAGACTTGTGTAAGGGTGCCCTCTATGGCCTTTATAATTCATCAAAAATAAGCATGTATTGTAGCAGTTTTCATGGAAGAAAAGAAAGAATAGGACAAAGCCTGTTCAGCAAATCGTTCCATAGTGTGCATTAATCTCCAAGTTAGAGAACTCCTTTTAGGGATTGTTATATACAGATACTTGAGCCAAGTAAGGTCAAGTTCCAATGCCTAAGGAGGAACACTTATAGTCCTCTGACTTAAAATATATATTCCTTGCCAGGCTACATACTATACTCTCATTACAATTTGTCTTTTTTTCCCCTGCATGCAAAGTTGTGTGGACACATCTTTATGCATGTTTCTGTCTTTCTCTCTATGGTTGTTATTTTTTAAATCTACTCTATACATTCTCAGAAGGGAATCAGACACTACATCAGAAACTATCCATCTAAAGAGACTATAAAATTGGAAGCTTTGATTATTTCCATGTTTTCCATTATTATCTATATATTCTACACTGTATTTAAAAATGAAGAAATAAAATAACATGGCAGCAAATATGAAGAAACAAAGTAACTTTATGTGTGTGGCAACAAGAAAGGAAGAAGGGTGGAACTGTTATCAGTCAGTCTTGGGAAGAGAAGAACCTCAAAGAATAAGGTGATGACTCTCCTCAGGGAAGAGAAATAGTGACAGCAAGAGGAAGAAGGACCCTGCAGATTGAGTGTGTCTGAGAAGTAAGTAGCAATGGGGTTAATGGTAGAAGGCCTAGATGTTGCAGAATATGCAAAGTAGTATTCAATATTCAAATAGGCATTGGCTCTGGTCTCACACAGGGGTCTTCATTCTGATGTTGTCCCAACAAATAGAAATGTGACTTTGGGGAAGTCCAATATTTTCTCTAAAGACTGTTTCCTCTCGGAAAAATGGGCATGTGTTCACCATCTCAAGGACTTTTTGTGAAGATTAGAAAAGATGATCTGTGAGAGCATCTACCTTTAATGTCTGGCATACTAAATGCTCATTAAAAAAAGGAAAATATAAATGTGACACTCTTAATTACACTGGAACAATAACATGCTTAAAATATACCTTTTTAATGTGCTACCTACCTCACCAAACCAGTTTAAGCCCGAAAAAACAATGCATTATCTCCTAAATCAGAATCATTATATACTTGGGAAATACAAATCCCTCCAATTTTATGTCAGAAGTTATAAAATTGTTGACTTTGTTTATATTCTTTTATTAATAAAAAAAATCAATCATGTTTCCTGTTTTTTTTCCTTAAAGTGCAGTGAGTTACACTAGATTTATAAATGCATGACATTGTTTGCTTGAATTTAATGAACTATCACTTTATTAAAGACTATCAATGCAAAATAGTTAATAATATAGTTAAACAGCTCCACAGTCTGGTTTCACTGCATGAGTTACTCGAAAAAACAGAAACTTGCCAGCATTCATCAAGCTAAAAGATAAAATTCCTTGAATCCAGAAGAAACAACAAAATAAAATATTCT
>NW_012154396.1:4194064-4196715 GCF_000956105.1 Propithecus coquereli
AGATAGGATTATATAACTTCCTGAACAAGTAGTAAGCAGCAGCACTCTCCTCTCCACCCCTCCTTCCTACAGAGATTTTCTTATAAGTCATTGTCCCCTCAACGACTCCTGATCCAAAGTGCACTTTAAAAAATAATATCTAGAATTACAGTGGTCCGTCTTATACATATACCGCATGCTTTAATGAATTTACCACTCACCACAACCCCTAGAGGGACGCCAGAACTGTTCCTGGATATTCACCCTGGAGCTGATCCCACTGAACCATCTAAAGAGCCTGTAACTTGACTAATATTCCACACGAAATCCTCTCCTGCTTAAACTAGCTAGAGTGGATCAGTCTCTCCAACTAAAGAAACTGGCAATATGGTCTTGCATTTTGTGTTCTGTCAGGGTCTTCTTCCCTATCTCAAAGTTATAAATATATTTTACTATATTTTAATGCCTGCTGTGCATATGTATTTGTAACTGAGTTTTTTTTCTATTACATTTCTAATTAAGTTTTACATTATATAAAATAGTCACTTTGTTGAATTCTTTTATAAGTTCTAATATTATACAATCAGTTCTCTTGAACTTTATAGGTAAACACTCATATTACCTAGAAGTAGCAAGGGTTTTGTTTCCCTTCTTCCAATATTCATAACTCTCATTTCTTTACCTATTACATTGACTAAGATTAGCAGCACAATATTCATTAACAGCAGTAATACCAGTCATTTTTATCTTTTCCTATATTTAATAGGAGTGCTTCCAAACTGCTGGTAGATAACTAAGTGAATAAAATTTTTCACCGAGAACAGAATAATCGAATTTTTCAAATAATATTAAGAAATCAAGTAAAATGGGAACTGAGAAATGACTGTTTTGAGACTTACAGTAAAGAAAACAAAAATACACATGAAGTTTGAAACAAACAGAATGGAAAAAATCAGGAAAATACTAACAATAAAAGCTTATTAACATTAGACTCCAAAACAAAAATTAGAAGGATAAGCAATAATATTTCATATAGATGCCAGAAATAAAATAATAGCTGGCCATTTGGTATCACCAACCTCATGCATCTGACAGCCCAGTAGTGACACATGAAGGAAGTACCTACAGTGGAAAAGACAGGGGTTATGCATGGGCCCAGCAGCACAGACTCTCACGTACCAAGGCTGCTGCTATGGTTTGAATGTTTGTGTCCCCTTTAAAATTCATGTTGAAACTTTGTCTCCAGTGCAAAAATAATGAGAGGTGAAGCCTTCAGGGGGTGATTAGGTCATGAGGACTCCTCCCTCATGAATGGGATTAAGGCCCATATAAAAGAGGCTTCACACAGTATTCGGCCCTTTTCTCTTTCCGCTTTTCTCCATGTCAGGAGGCAGCAACAAGACATCATTTTGGATGCAGAGAGGAGCACTCACTAGACACCAAACCTGCTGGCACCTGAATGTTGGACTTTCCAGCCTCCAGAACTGTGAAAAATAAATTTCTATTTTGTTATAGCAGCACGAACAGATTAAGACAGCTGCTTTACCTACTGCAGTCACCAAATGTCCAATCTGTCAGCAGGAGAAACCAACACTGAACCCCAAATATGGCACTATTCCTTGAGGAGATCAATGGGCCAATTGCTGACAAGCTGATTACATTGGACATCTTTCATCCTGGAAAGGGGGGATATTTATTCTAACAAAACAAGACACATATGCTAAAAATAGATTTGCCATATCTCCCTACAGGGCCTTAGCCAGCACCTCTTTCTATCAGAAAGAGTTTGAGCCACAAGCATGGGGTTCCTCATAACATTGCATTGGACCAGTAGATTTACTTTATATTGTGGAAGTGAAGCCAATTTCAATGTTCTATTGAAGCTCTATTGAGTTGAAGCACCAGCTCAGCTCAGAGGCAACTCTCTCTGAGAATGGGATGCTATTCTCCAATACACAAAATGGATATTGAATCAAAATACTCTGTATAAATATTTTACCATCTACTATGTATATTTGCATGTTTCTAATCGGAAGAATGCAGGGCAGGGGTCCAGGAATCAGGGATGGAAGCAGGGGTGACCCCACTCACCATCACTCCCAGTGACCCACTAAGGGACTTGAGCATGCCTTTCCCAGGGCAGTCCACTAATACACTCCAGAGCACTCTCTATGGAGTTGATCGAAACTTCATTGGGTCTGCATCACAGTTTAGTTTCTCCATCTATCCAACCCTGTTTCCTCCCAAACCTTTCCACAGCGGTTAATCCCTAATAAATATGCTGTACTCCAAACTCCCTCTCAGCATCTGCTTCCACATAACAGACTTATGAAATATGCATTTCCATCATATTTTTGGGATTGCTGTCAAAGACAATTTTCACATCTCTAACAATAAACTAAGTTGTGATAATAATTAATTAGGGAATCCTGATGCATTCCTCAATAAGGAATGATCTTTACAATGGGAAGTGATACAGATTCCGTTATTAATGCTAGTTTGTTTTTAATTACCTGACAACTCACCATGCTTAATTCACCTGTCATTCTTTCTAAAATAATAATGCCATAACTTGACACTACCCTTCACGAGGGACATCCAACAGCCCTACAGATCTCTAGAATAATTCCTTCTTCGTTCTTCAAAAGTGACAGGAGTTCAAAGCACAAAAG
>NW_012154396.1:4197155-4211823 GCF_000956105.1 Propithecus coquereli
CTGGGATTACAGGCATGCGCCACAATGCCTGGCTAATTTTTTCTATATATTTTTAGTTGTCCAGCTAATTTCTTTCTATTTTTAGTAGATATGGGATCTTGCTCTTGCTCAGGCTGATCTCAAACTCCTGATCTCAAACTCCTGAGCTCAAACGATCCATCCGCCTCGGCCTTCGAGAGTGCTAGGATTACAGGCATGAGCCACCACTCCCGCCTTGAATTGCTTTTATAAAAATCATTTTAATTGATTGTTTTCTTTATTTTTCTTCTCTTTATATTTAAATTGTGTTGTTTTTATTTCAAAATATTAAGGGTATTTGAGGGGTACAGGTGTTTTTGTTACATGGATGAATTGTATTATGCTGAAGTAAGAGCTTTCAGAGTGCCCATCACCAGAGTACGGTATGTTGTACCCGATGGGTAAGTTTTTAGCCTTCGTGCCCCTCCCACTCTCCCTCCTTCTTAGTTTTCAATGTCCTTTACACACCATTATATGACTGTGTACACCCATCGCTTAGCATCCATTTACTATTAAGAACATGTGGTATTTGTTTTTCCATTCCTGATATACTCCACTTAGGAAAATGGTCTCCAGTTCCATCCAGGTTGCTGCAAAAAACATTATTTAATTCCTTTTTATAGCTAAGTAGTATCCATGGTGTGTGTGTGTGTGTGTGTGTGTGTGTGCACGTGCGCGCATGTGCGCACGTGTATGTATATACATCCCACATTTTCTTTATCCACTCATCAATTGATGGGCACTTAGATTGATTCAATATCTTTGCAATTGTGAATTGTACTACAATAAACCTTTGGGTATGGGTATCTTTTTGAGATAATGACTTTTCCTTTGGATAGATACTCAGTAGTTAGATTGCTGGATTGAATGATAGGTCCACTTTTAGTTCTTTGACGAATCTCCATACTGTTTTCCAACATACTGTTTTACAACAATAGAGGTTGTACTAATTTACATTCCCAACAATATCTAAGTGTTTGTTTTTCACTTCCATGCCAGCATCTATTGTTTTTTGATTTTTCAGTAATGGCCATTCTGATAGAGGTAAGGTGATATCTCACTGTGGTTTTAATTTGCATTTCCCTGATGATTACTGATGTTGAGCATTTTTTCATATGTTTGCTGGCCATTTGTCTATTTTCTTTTGAAAAAAAATCTGTTCATGTCTTTTGCCCACTTTTTAATGGGGTTATTTGTTTTTTTCTTGAGGATTTGTTTGATTTCTTTGTAGATTCTGGATATTAGTTCTTTGTCAGATGTATAGTTTGCAAATTATTTTCTCCCATTCTGTAGGTTGCCTATTGACTCTGTTGATTATTTTCCTTTTCTGTGCAGAAACTTTTTAATTTCATTAAGTCTCATTTATTTATATTTTTTATAGCTGTATTTGCTATTGGGGTCTTAGTCATAAATTCTTTGCCCAGGCCAATGTCCAGCAAGTTTTTCCTATGTTTTTGTCTAGGATGTTTATGGTTTCAGGTTTTACATTTAAAGTCTTTCATCCATCTGGGGTTGTTTTTTGTGTATGGTGAGAGATAGAGGTCCTGTTTCATTCTTCTGCATGTGACTACCCAATTTTCCCAGAATCATTTGTTGAATAGTGCCTCCTTTCCTCAGTGTATGTTTTTGTCTGCTTTGTCAAAAATCAGTTGGTTTTAGCTATATGGTTTTATTTCTGGGTTGTCTATTCTGTTCCATTGGTCTATGGAACAATACCATGCTGTTTTGGTTATTATAGGCTTGTAGTATAATTTGAAGTCAGGTAATGTCATGCCTCAAGACTTTTTCTTTTTGCTTAAGATTGCTTTGGCTGTTTGGGCTCTTTTTTGGTTCCACATGAAGTTTAGGATTATTTCTTCTAGATCTGTGAAAAATAATGTTGAAATTTGATGACAATTGTCTCAGATTACAAAATCAAGGTACATAAATCAGTAGCATTTCTATATACTAATAACAGTCAAGCTAAGAGTCAAAGCAAGAACTCAATACTATTTACAATAGCTGTAAAGAAAATAAAATACCTAGGAATACACTCAACCAGGAAGGTGAAAGATCTCTACAAGGAGAACTACAAAACACTGATGAAAGAAATCACAGTTAACACAAACAAATGAAAAACATTCATGCTAATGGATTGGAAGAGTCAACATTATTAAAATATCTACATTGCCCAAAGTGATTTACAGATTCAATGCAATACCCATCAAAATGCATTTAAATTTAATGTTCACACAGGAATGATTATGAAGCAATTGGGTACTCTCGTTCATTACATTGCATTAAATTTGAAATATGGTGATGTTTTAACTCGGTATCAATTAATATTCTACCTGCTTATAAATTACACATATATACTTAGAAAAATTTGAAAAAACATAGTTGGATGGCACATTATAATAAAAACAATAAAAATTAAAAATCGATAAGAACACAAAACAAACACATGAAACTAACAGATTCTAATCAATGCACATTTTTAAATATGTGTCAGTCAGGGTTAATAATGTCAGGTGCTATAACAAACAACTAAAAACAATCTTTCAGCGGATTTTGGCAATAAACTTTTATGTACATGTGTGCATGTGGGTATGTGTGTTTTCATGCAGTCCTATGTATATGTTTCTGGTTGGGTGACTCCCTTGGGCCGCTCTCTTTCAGGTGGTCATTTAGAGATCACAGCTTATTTCACCTTGTGATATGACAATCTTCCAGACTTTTCTTTGAGTCTCTGCCAGATCCTCTGCACTCAGTCAGCTCACGAGCATAGAGAAAGCATGTGGAAGTTTGCAAGAGGATTTAGAGGCCAGGCCTACAATTGGCATATATCCATTCATATTCTAGATGCAAGTTGACTGAAAAGAGTAGTATTTCTCCATGACCAGAAGAAAAAGAAAGTAATTGAACACACAGCAATTTCTCTGCTTTACAAGGCAGAAAAGATAGATGTAATAGGCTTAATTGCTTTTGTTTTCCTATAAAAGTAAGAAGAGGGGTTTGTCAGGAAAAGACACATTTCCCTGTTAATAAATTATTTAAATATATGTATATATCAAGAGAGTGTTTATATGGGAATATTAATAACAGATAATGCCACCAAGTGGTTTTCCACAAAATATAGTTTGTGCATATTAGTCTTTATATAAAGTCAAAGGTACTATTTTTAAGAAAACTTGTGAAGTCATTTCTGCAGCATGATAAGCTAATCATCATGTTGTTTTCTAGTAATCAAAATGTCATAATGATAGAGTTCAGGTTACCAAAATTATTTTATATGCTTCCATTTTCTTACCTACAATTTTATCAGGATTAAGATTTTCGAGTAATTTAAATTATTTTTGCATTATTTCCTCTACATAAATTATAAGAACTACTCATTTGATTTTAGTGTTATTTCATGTTTTCAGGTTTCCAGTTTTTTAATATATCCTCTGATAGCAAGAATTGCTAACATTTCTATTATGCTTCCTATATGCCAGATAATAATCTAAATTTTTTTTATGCATTGTTAGGTTCTGAAATTTGAACTGAAACAGTCTGGTTCAAGAATCCATGCTTCTAATCACTAGTAATGACTCTTAATATTCTTGATTTAAAAAACTATGTGAAATTTATAAATAATTTATTTCTACATATTATCAAATTTATTAAACTATTCAATATGCCAGTTTTATTATTAAATACCTAACAAAGCCAAGAATCCACTTCACCCACACTGATGAAGTAAGGTAAAGTGTATATAATTCCAAAGAATAGTTAATCCAAAAGTTAGGTATGTGACCTTAAAGTAATGAGAATGATTTCTATGTTTGAAGTACAGATTGAATTGGATTGCATTATAGGTAAAACTTATTTGCAGGTGATGAAAGCGGCTGTGCCAACATTCCAAATTATTCAAATTGAAATTGAAAAGTAAAATTGATTAGCTGGTGTCCAAGATTATTAAATTGACCTACATAGGAGAAGTAAATGTGATCATAATTCTAATGAAATAAAAATGTAACCGTTCACTTGTCCCTAAAAAAACTTTTTCTCTCCAGCACTAATTTTAGGAAGTTTTCTTACCTTCAGAGCTCCCGAATTCTCTAAGGAGGTGCCAAATACACAGAACTGAAATATTATCTTGGCATCTAGACTCTTTATCCGACCCACTAGAGCACACCTGCATCTGCAAACACTGATATGGGTCGTCCCAGTTAGGACTGACTTCAAACTGCATTAGTCTTTCAACTCACTTCAGTGTCTGAGAAGACAGTTGGTGTGCTCTAAGTTAAGAAATTAATGTGTGAGGAGGGAATAAAAAATACCAATTAAGTCTTTCTCACCGGCAGGGTCAACCCTGGTAATAACATTACTTATACCCCAATCAAGGATTTTAGGCAGCTCCACCAGCTGCTTCCACCACCCATTTTACTAAATTACCCTCTCTCACTTCACTCTAGCCTTTGATTACAGCTTTGAGAGCTTGTTTGGAGGTTCTATCAGGGGAGCGCAGCTACTCGTATACCCTTGACCGAAGACCGGTCCTCCTCTAGCAGGGAAGGTCGTCCTCTTCGACCGAGCGCGCAGCTTCGGGAGGGACGCACATGGAGCGGTGAGGGAGGAAGGGGACACCCGCCTAGCCAGCCAGATCAGCCGAATTAACCCTGGCGATCAATGGGGTGACAGATGTCGCAGCCAGATCGCCCTCACATCCGTGATTTCAGCTTTGAATTAGCTAATTCACCCTACACATCTCCCTCTTATGACTTTTTTAAAAAATGGTGAATTAATTGCCATAAAATTATGCTTATAAAATAGTATTCCCCTCAACAAGATCCCTTTCAATTTCACTCCACAGTGTGATTTTTTTAAAGGTTCCCATTCTCCATGAACTCCTCCAGGTAATCATACCTGACAGGTAAATGATATTTAACAAAGCCATTTTGATACGGGAATATTTTGAGGCAGCTAAAATTCCAATCATTAAAATTTATTAACAACTTTTATTATTAATTAATTTTTGAAGCAAATATCATCACTTCATCTATTTCCCCAAAGCTGGGTGAGGAGATAGAAGAAGAGCCAAATACACAGAGAGGCTCAGGAGTGCCAGTTGCTACACCTGTTTTCAGTAGTTTTAAATTTTGACACAGCTACTTTAGTCACCTGCAAGTAAACCCTGCCAGAATCAAAACAGCTGCCTCTAAACGGACGCGCTACAACTGACTATATTTGGTTTATTTACCATTACACATCTGCACTTCTCAAACAAAGGTATGCAAATCCCCAAGATATGTGGTCCTGTGCCAAGAGATGCTCAAAAGCAAAGCCAGACATGACAGAGCTGCCTGTGGTGTCTATTTTAGACATATTTGAGAATAAAATAACCTTACCTGCTACTGTTTTTATATAAAACAAACATGAATCTGGCATAAAATAAAATGAAAATTTGAATAAATTGTTAAAATAAAACCTGACATGTTAAAGGAGTCTACACTGAGTCACTCTATCCTTTTTCCGAACCCTCCATGTTCCTTCGCCTCTGTCTTTAATGGTCCTTCAACAGAATATTTGAAAAGCACAGCTATAAATAATTCTGTAGCTCCCCAACACACACACAAACACACACACACACACACACACACACACACCTACTTTCACATTTTCTCCCTATTTTAGCATTTAATTATTCACATGTTTTTGTGTGAGGGGTATAATCTGCAGTGATTTTTCTTAGTTTATTTACTCTTATTTGTTTGCATATATTTAAGAGTAAGTTTCTCACACTGAAATAAAAATTAAAGGAGAAAAAATGTACTTTTACTTTCACTCTAATGCTTCAAAGTTCCCAAAGAACATAATTCAGAAAGTTCCAGATCTAGATGTAGGTGTCCCTCCAAAAATTTATTTGTGATTCAAAATACATTTACCATAGAAATAATGTTAGAAATAGTGATGAGAATTATATATCAGACCATGAAAATATATTCCATCCATTATGCAGTTAATATACCATATATTTTCAATGAAGTGTTGAACAAAGCTAGTTTATTATAACGATGATGATTATTAAAAAGTGAAAACAAGCAATTCAATTAACCTTTTATGGGTTTAATTTGTAGGCTGACTGGTGGGAGAAGTAGCTTCAAAGGCAAAGATGAATGAAAATTTTAAGGAAATTGTGAAAGGGACTTCTAAGATCTTTAAACGAGAAGGTTATTTGAATGTGCCCCCCCAAAAAAAAGCATAATAACATCCATAAATATCAAAATAAAAAGGTAAATTATGTCATGATTCTCCCAGCCAGATAATTTTAATTATATTCACTTTTATTCAGGTTTTCTTCCAGTCCTTATATATCTGACTATAGGAGGTTAAAATTATGCTGATTTTCACTTCAGAACATATGCTTTCTCTTTCCTCCATACTAAAGGATCACTAACATCACTCTTAAAAATTTTTTGTCATGTTTACATGAATGTTTTTAGTTCACAAATAGCAAGAAGGAAAAGGATGGGGTGCAGGGAAATGGGGAAGAGAAAGAGAAGACAGAAAATGAAGACAAAGGAGAAGAAGGAGAAGAAAGACAGGCTTAGTGAGAAGGAGGAACAAGAGTAGAAAAAGGACAGATTGAAGAAAGGAGGAAAACTCTTCTTAGGTGATTGAAAAAGAATTAGAAAAAGAGGGAGAGATACCACAGAAATACAAAAGAGCATCAGAGACTATTATGAATAACTATACTCTTTCAAACTAGAGTAAATGGATAATTTCCTAGAAACATACAACTTTATGAGATTGAACCAGGAAGAAATAGAGTTCTATTTCTAAACAGACCAAAAATGAGTAGTAGATTGAATCAGTAATAAAGAATATCTCAACAAAAAAAAAGCCCAGGACCAGATGGATTCACAGCCAAATTCTACCAAACATATGAAGAACTAATACCAACCCTCCTGAAACAGTTCCACAAAAAATCAATGAGGAGGGAATTCTCCCCAAATCATTCTATGATGCCAGTATCACCCTGATACCAAAATCAGATAAAGACACAACAAAGAAAGAAAACTACAGATCAATACCCCTGATGAACATAGATACAAAAATCTTCAACAAAATACAAGCAAATCAAACACAACAGCACATCAAAAAGACAATATACCATGATCAAGTGGGATTTATACCAGGCATGCAAGGATGGTTCAACATCTGTGAATCAATAAACGTGATATATCACATAAAGAGAATTAAGAACATAAGCCATATGATCATCTGAATAGATGCAGAAAAAGTATTCAATATAAATCAGCATCCCTCCATGATAATATCTTCAACAAACTAGGCATAGAAGGAACATACCTCAACATAATAAAGGCCATATTGACAAACCCACAGAGCAAACATCATACTTAATGGGGAAATGTTGAAAGTAGTCCCCCTAAGAACTGGAACAAAACAAGGATGCCCACATTCACCACTCTTATTCAGTGTAGTACTGGAAGTCCTTCCAGAGCAATAAGGCAAGAGAAAAAAATACAAGGCATCCAAATTGGAAAAAAGGAATTTAAATTATTCCTGTTCACTGATGATATGATCTTATATCTAGAAAACCCTAAAGATTCCACCTGGCAAGCTGGCTGACCGGACACATTGGTCACCAGATCATCTCAGAAAGAAGGAAAAGTTTTAGATGGAAAGAAAAAAAAAAACCATAGTTCAGGTGTAATTCTGAAAGAAAAATGCCAGAACCTACCAGAGATTCCACAGGAAGAAGTTGCGGAGCAGAATAAGGAGCAAGATTTTGGAAGAGATCAACCCTCAAGAAACTTGGAGTCCCATGGAAAGGGTAAGTGGGGGTTTCGTTTCTCCTCCCCTCACATCTCTGGTAGTCAGCAGGTTGTGAGATGCAAGAGTGCTTCTCTACCCTCATGAACCCAAAAGCTGCCACTGCCAGTAAACTAGGACCTTCTTAAAAATAAAGCACTGGGATGCCAGCCCTCTAAGCATCACTCCCTGTCACCACAGACCCAAACTGAGGGGCAGGCACCATACTGCTTCTCCACTCATTGTGTGCCTTTGTCCTCCCTTCAATTTTCATGTCACTGGACCCCACACAAATATTATCCAACTCCTGCCCAGACTGCAGTGGCCACAGGGGCTGTGGGGGATCCTGGGGGAAGTGTGTGATCCAGAGTTTGGATATTCTGGGTGGCATGCCTTCTGGAGATGGGACAAAGGGGACCAAAGTGCCAGCTCTCCTCCATTTGGACTCTTTTCCTCCTCCTCCCCTCCCCTGCCCAAGGGGCTGAGTGGCACAGGTGACAATTGAGCTGGGACTCTTAAGAGTGGCTTCTTCACTTATGTTGGTGCATCCACTACACTGAGGCTTCCACAGAGAGTGAGGCTCATACATTTCCTCTTAAAGACCTAAAGTGGACCAAGGGGTGCTCAGACAAGGTCTTACAAAATAAGACCTCCCTGGTGCTGCTTACCATGCTGCTCCACCAGAGTAGGGCATTCCCTGAAGTAGAGGGACATTAAGCCTAGATGAGCACTCCATGAGCAACTTGGGACGAGCATGCTTCTCCCTGGAATGTTCAAGGATTAAACTTGGGGGACCAGAGAACAGGCCCACAGGCTGCATTCCATATCTGCAAGACTCGATCATGTTGCCTGGAGGCATAAAGGGGAGGTTTGTGAACTAATCTTGGGAGGCAAGGTAGCCTATGTGGGCAGAACTGAAAGGAGAGGCAAGTGTGGGTCTGGGCGGCAGTGCACTCACAGAACATGCCTCCCCTTACAGAAAAGCTACAGTTTATGTCCAGGCTGGGCTCCTGAGCAAGGAAGCTCCTAGCCCATGGCGCCATTGCCAGTGAGCTCAGCTACTCTGGGCTGCTGCTTGCAGCCAGACACTGTAAGGAGAGGGGAGGGGAGGAGGAAGAAGAGTGAAATCCATCCCTGATAGCCAGTCTGTGAATCCCAGTTGGCCCCTCCCCAATGAGCAGACTTTCTAGCTTGGTGGGGCTGCTTCAGCCCCTTCATAGTGACTGTCCCCAGTGGCCTGGGAACTGACCTTTGACTCCTGCTGAGACAGCCCTTGTGCCCACCTTCATGGAGCCTAAACACAGGCTCCTCAGAACCAGCCCTGCCCATTCTTGCTCCTCCACCTACCTCTGATGTGGTGGAGAATAAGGAGGCCGTGGGAGCTCCAGGGTCCCACCCAGCACCTGGAGTATCCAAATGCTTCTTCTGATGAACTGGAGACAGTCACAGGTTCTAAAAACATCACTGATCAATTATAATTAAAAGGAATGAACAACTGATATATGCAAAAATATAGATGAATCTTGAGAATATGTTGGCTCAGAAAAGCCCGAAAAAATACATACAGTACGATTCAATTTAAAGGAAAGCCAAGAACATGCAAAACTAATCTATGCTATCTCTGGTGTTTTGAAGAGGAGGATGGTAAAATGACTAGGAAGAAGCACAAGAGAACTTCCTGGGTGATAGAACTGTTCTACTTCATATTGATTTGGGTTGTGATTTTAGAGGTTTGTATAATAGTCAAAACCTTTTGAATTTAAGAATATCTTAAGTATATTTAAGGTATTCACATTTTAAGTACACCTTATGAATAAGGATTAGGTACTATTTTTTCTGGCCTACTTTTTGATCCATTCTTAACATTAACACTATGTTTGTAAAATATGTCTTTGTGTTAATATTTTGCCCAATTCAAGCACTAATATTTAAATTAGATTAAACAACCCCAGTGCTCCAGTGTACACATGCACACACACTCAGAGATATCCCTTTTCTGGCAGCATTATGAAGTGTTTTTTGACATCTTTTTTTAATTAAATGAAAACTTATGTCTTCAATTACCAGTACTATAAGCTTTCAGAATTGTGGGAATAATCCAAACTACTTCCTTCAAAGACAACCGAGTTAAACATACTCATGGAGGAAGCATAGGTTAGAATCATGATTTTTTTATCTATTTTAAGCGAATAGAACAGGGAAGGGTTATAATCTTGTCATATTATGCAACTCTTCTGCTCTAATATATCAAAAACTCGATGATACAAGATTATGCAGAACAGCTGAGAAGGAATCAAAGTAAACAATGTACCTTGTAGCCAACAAAGTCTGCCAATATGAGATTAGAACTCTCCATTCTAGCAAGAAAACGGTTTTGGAAAGTTCCCTGCAACATTTTATGACTCACAGATAGTCCCAGAGGTTCCTGTTTCCATTCTGCCATAGACAGTGTTTGAAGGAAGACGTGCAGTTCTAGTCAACTGTTGTTCTTAGGCTATTTGGCTGAAAGATCTGTTTAAAAAACATTTGTTGAAAAGATGATATGTTTGGGTGTTTTAATTTTTTAAACAAAATTCCAGATTTTAAGTTTGCTTAACTCTTAATTCAACATTGATTAAAAAAATGGCCTAAGAAGAATTACTGTGTTACATAATATGTATTATGAACTTAGCAATTTCGCATTTGAAAACTCCCAAACTAGGGGGTACATATTCTTGGCACAGCCCCCCTTGCATCTCCTTCCAAACTGCCTCCAGATCCCTGGCTCCGTATTCAATAGTTCTGGCTCTGATCTTGGCCACCCAGTTCAGTATCTCACCTTGGCTTCTACTTTGACCAACACTGCCAAGTCACCTCCCATCCCACCAGGACTTGATTCCTGGCTAACCTCCACTTTTGTCTAACCCCAGCTCTCTCTTTCTCTTCTAAGTATTAAAACCCCCTCCCAAGCTACATTTTCTCCCCATCTTCATGCAGTTCTATTCTACTCTATCTGCAGGTTAGTAGTCTTCACCCCCACAATCTCTTCTCTATTCCTCACCAGCTCCCCCATTCTTCCTTTCCTTCTCTCTTCATAGCCCCCCACCAAAAACCATCTGGTTCTTAATAGTCACCATCATTTATATATTATGGTTATGTGTGTTTTTTTTTCTGATAATAACTTTAAAGATATGGACATGAGAGAAGGTATAATATTATAAAATATAATGTTAACATTATTTCAATAAAATTCATTCCTCCATTTAATTGGCATGTTAATAGATGGAAGCCTAATCTCTCCTGACTCCTTAAGTGACTCACTCCTGGCTGCTCTACTACCTAGCCCTATCTTTCAACTCTCTTGGACTTTGGCAATTCCCTCCCACATGTTATCTATGAAAGGGCATTTTCTCTCCCAGGTTCTACACCCATCCCTCCCTTTACTCTGTATAGATGCAGCAAACAGAGTACAGCCAAGAAACATTTTAGATTTTGTTCAATTAGTTTCCAATGTCAAAAAATTGGAAGACTAAGCCTAAAAGTAGAGATTCCCAGCTTCACTTGATGATCAGATCATGCACCACCAGATCCATATTTGTACATGATAACCTCCTGGGATCAGAAATGATTTTGGCCCTTCTAGACAGGGCAGGTCCTCTGACACAGTACCAGTATGATCTCTTTTACTTGACTTACTTCCCTGACTCATCTCAGTGAATCTGGAGTTTGTACCTCCTGCTATAAGAAAAGAACTGCTAACAATGGCTACAAATACTTAAAAAGGCTCAAGAGGGTTTCACTTGTATCTTAAAGGAAATTCAGTCTGCTGATCTCTACTTCAATATCTTCCTATTTCACTTTGAAGTATCAACTCAGATGATTTTGTAACAAAAGAATCCTGTTCTCCTCCATTCTACAACTCAGCCTCCTCTATTCAACCAATGAAGTATCAACCACCATCTTCCCTAATTCATGCTGTTCTGTGTTCTCCCATTTTCCTAGCTCTCATGTTATCATTGAATTTAAGATAGGAATTGCAAAAAAGGAACAAATACTGAAAGAGTACAAATTATGATTTACGTTGAAAATTCAGTGTGAATGTGTTTTCAAGGCATCTTCCACAAAGCAATTTTAAGTTGAGAGAAAAATCTTAAGGTGAGAGGAACACAGGGATGTTCTGCTTCTAACAACAAAATTATTTTTATAAGATCTAATATCAGTTGAGAGAAAAATCTTAAGGTGAGAGGAACACAGGGATGTTCTGCTTCTAACAACAAAATTATTTTTATAAGATCTAATATCAGTTGAGAGAAAAATCTTAAGGTGAGAGGAACACAGGGATGTTCTGCTTCTAACAACAAAATTATTTTTATAAGATCTAATATCAGAAAATGCTATAGAGAGGCCTATGTATATGAAAATTCCATAGTTATCCCTTATATTTGAAAAAATTCACAGTAATAAAGAAAATATAACATTTTTTGAAACTAAATGCAATTAATAAGGAAAATATTATAATTCTTCGCAGAATCTTACCTCAATTCTCAGAGGAAGGAGCACTGGGTAACTAGGTGTACTCCTGTCTCTGCCATTGACCAGCTGGGTGACCTTGAGCAGTTCACAGAGCCTTACCAGACCTGACTTTCCTCATCTGTAAAATGAAGAGCTGTTTGTTCTTGATCAGGAGTGGGCAAACTATAGCTTCAAATTTCAGTGTCCACAAATAAAGTTATATTGGAACACAGGCATGTTCGTTTGTTCATGTCTTATCTATGACTGCTTTTGCACTACAATGGCAGAGTTGAATAGCTGTGACAGAAACCAGATGGCCCACAAAGCCAAAAATATTTGTAATCTGTCCCTTTATAGAAAACTTTTACCAACCTCTGTTCAAAGTGGTTCTCAACAGTAGATACCCAACCCCTAGAGATTAAAATATGATTAGTTTGCAGTGGTGCTGGTGCCCAATCTCAGCAATTCTGATGTGATGGAATTCATCAGTGGGTGTTGACATTGACATTTTCAACCTCCTAGATCATTCTGATGTGTACATATATTTGTCAACCCCTCAATTAGGTTATCTGGATGTCTTTATATTTCCCAATTTAGATAGGAAAAGACCATCTTCTACCCACTTTCACAAGTGTTCTCAGCAATGCAGAATAGCCTTGTGCATTACCAGAAAGGTATCCTCTAGATCAGTGGCTTAGTGTTTTATAAAAACAGATTTCAGGCACTAACACAGATCTCCCAAATAAAACTCTCTAGGATGCAATAATTTTGAAATGTTCCCCAGGTGATTCTGATGAGTGACTAGAATTGAGAACTACTACCCAGGATTCCCAGTGGTCCCACCTGACCACAATCCAAGCTTTTACTCTCTATGGCCCTCTATAGGAAGGAGGCAGGTAGTGATGGTTTGGTCAGTACATTATTCTAGGTTCTATGACTCAGTCATAATCTGTGTATAGTATAGACATTTTAACAATGTTGATTCTGCCAATCCATGAGCATGATCATGTTTTCCATCTGTTTATGTCCTCTGCTATTTCCTTCTTCAGTGTTTCGTAGTTCTCCCTGTAGAGGTCTTTCACTTCCTTAGTTAAATGTATTCCTAGGTATTTTATTTTCTTTGCTGCTACTGTGAAGGGCATTGAGTCTTTGATTTGGTTCTCACTTTGACTGTTGTTAGTGTATAGGAATGCCACTGATTTGTGTACATTGATTTTGTAACCTGAGACTTTGCTGAATTTGTTTCTCAATTCCAGTATTCTCACAACAGATAACGGACTTAAACCTAAGGCATGAAACTATAAGAATTCTAGAAGAAAATGTTGGAAAAACTCTTATAGACATTGGCCGAGGCAAAGAATTTATGAAGAAGACCCCAAAGGCAATTACAGCAACAACAAAAATAAATAAATGGGACCGGATCAAATTAAAAAGCTTCTGCACAGCCAAGGAAACTATCATGAGAGCAAACAGACAACCTACAGAATGGGAGAAAATACTCACATGTTACACATCTAATAAAGGGCTGATAACTAGAATTTATATAGAACTCAGGAAAATCAGAAAAAAAAAGTCAAAAAACCCTATCAAAAAGTGGGCAAAGGACATGAACAGAAATTTTCAAAAGAAAATGGAGTAATGGCCAACAAACATATGAAAAAATGCTCAACATCTCTAATCATCAGGGAAATGCAAATCAAAACCACAATGAGATATCATTTATCTCCAGTGAGAATAGCCTTTATCAAAAAGTCCCAAAACAATAAATGTTGGGAATGGATGAGGAGGGACAGGAACACTTATACACTGCTGAGGGGACTGCAAACTAGTACAACCTCAGTGGAAAGTGATATGGAGATACTTCAAAGAGCTACAAGTAGAACTACCATTTGATCCAGCAATACATTACTGGGCATCTACCCAAAGGAAAAGAAGACATTCTATGAAAAAGACATCTATGCTAGTATGTTTATAGCAGCACAATTCACAATTGCAAAGATGTTAAAACAACCCAAGTGCCCATCAACACATGAGTGGATTAACAAAATGTGGTAGATGTATACCATGGAGTTCTACGCAGCCACAAAAAACGATGGTGATCTAGCACCTCTTGTATTATCCCGGATAGAACTAGAGCCCATTCTACTAAGTGAAGTATCACAAGAATGGTAAAACAAGCACCATATGTACTCATCATCAAATTGGTATTAACTGATCAACACTTACGTGCAAATATAGCACTAACATTCATCAGGTGTCAGGTGGGAGGGGGAAGGAAGGGATGGGTATATTCATGCCTAATGGATGCAGTGTGTACCATCTGGGGGACAGACACACTTGAAGCTCTGACTCAGGTGAG
>NW_012154396.1:4214643-4216195 GCF_000956105.1 Propithecus coquereli
GAAGGCTGAATAAATAAAAAGGGAAGACTGAGGTAGCTCAGGAAGCAACTATAATGCCTGAGGTTAAGCGAACAAAAGGAAGAAGGTGGGGATAACTAGAAGGAGCCTCCAGATCTGGCGCTCTAAGGAAAGGACTTGGGCTCTGGCTGTTGCTGGTACCTCTGAGGGAACATCATGAGGTGGTTCTGGAATTGCCGATAGGAACTGGAGGCTGAAGTCACTTCCACAGGACTACAACCTGATGCTGAGGGGAACTGCCACTGGCTTTGGGATGAAGCCAACAAGAATAAAACAAACTTAAAAACAGAGAAGAAAGTTTGTCTGCTCTCTCATACCTTCACACCCTACTCTAAAGCCTTCGAAAAGCTGCCAAGGAAATCTAAGGTATGAAGTTTGCAAAGTCACAGCTTTAGCATCACAGCATAGAATCAAAAAGGAGGACAGGGAACTGAGAGACTATAGATAAACGACTTGTACAACTTCTGTATTTAGAAAAGTGAAGATTAATTGCATTGTAGTTAACGGCACAAAAATTAATGCTGAAGAAGATATCTTAGAATATGTGAGAATTATGGGGATTTATATACAAATGAGCACATTTAAGCAGAAATAAGCTTAAGGAAGAGCATGCAGAAAGAAGGAAAAAAGAAAGAAAATTTGGACTTCATGGAAAAAAATTCTATTAAAAAGGAAAATGACACTAATGTGAAACTAACAATAATAATATTAAAAGTTCTATGTAATTAAATTAGGTTTGGGGAAGAAATTGACCCTTACGTTGGTTCCACAGGCCATGATGAAATGTCCCACAAGAACTTACTGCCTAAAATCTAGGATTACTGGGCTCATATGCTCTTGAGCAAACACTAGTCAGGATGTGCCCCGAAGTTAAGATAGACCAACAGTGACATCTGCTGCCATGGACTTATTTTTAAAAGCGCCAGTCTCAACATTTCAAGTTAAGGTTCCTGCCAAACCACCGGGCCTCTGCTGTGATGAGTCAGCACTTGTGGAATTCCTGTTTGTCATCTGTGCTATTAGAAGATTTGCTAAGGCGAACACAGAACATGGGAAAATGAGAGAATGTTTGAAAATGTAACTAAAACAAACAAAAACAGTGGGGGTAAAGATGTAAGTGATGGGAAAAAGAGACTTCACATTGTCTTTTCTCATCCTGTTTTTCCTTTGGCTGAGTAAGTCGTAATTAATTTTGTAGCTGTTAGCAAGCATAAGCATGTCCTCAGTGAAAAGAAGGATTAATTTAACTGTTGCCAGCTTCAGTGGATTCCAACCCAAAATTTACAGCAGAATATCCAGACCAGAAAAAAAAAAAAAAATCCAACAATCAAAGGAGGGTATATGGAAAACTTTTAGAGTAACCCTTGCTTAGGAAACCACTTCCTAATTATTTAAGTGTTTACCTTGATTATACCTCCTTCAACATCTGCTGACCCTCTGGCTTTTCCTTTTTCTCTTCTGAAAGCCAATAGAACACAAGGTTTGAATCAAATATTGTGATTTTTAAAAAACACATATTATCACCAGTTTAAAG
>NW_012154396.1:4216245-4218410 GCF_000956105.1 Propithecus coquereli
ATATATATATAAACATAATAAAATACTAAATTTAAACTTTTTCTAAACATCATTCTCTTCATTTTGTTTAAAATATTCCAGCAACCAGGAAATTTGTAACTAAAAATAAATACATACTTTCAATTTTATCTGGTAGTCCAGAGTGTTTATTTTTAACATCAAAAATATTTACTTAGGGTCTATGATAGAGCAAAATATATTTGAAAAAGATATAGCTCACATTTTGATATATTCTTTCATTCCATCAACATTTATTTGGTAGTTATTACATGTAGGCACTATACTAAGTGATGGTATTCCAAGTCAAATATTTTGTTTACTATCATACACTAAGCCTCTAGCACAGTTTTTGAAACAAAACAGAAACTCAAGTAATATACTTACTGAAGAATTATTTCAGTTTCTTACTGCTGTGTAACAATATACCCCAGAATTTAGGGCTTAAAACAACAAGGAGTTATTATTACTAATGATTCTATAGAGGCTGACTAGGCTCAGTGGGGCTGTTCTTCTGTTCCATGTGGTATATATAAGATGATTCATACAGCTACATTCACTGGAAGCTCAACTAGGGCGGAAATGTCCATGATAGCCTCTCATCCTCAAGGGTCTCACTCCACATGGCCCCTAATCATGTGCTTTAAAGCACAACCACTAGGCTCCAAAAGGTAAGGACAAGGAAGCTGCATATTCCTTTAAGGTTTGGAGTAAGACATCCCAGAAGGTCACTCCTGCCACTTTCTATCGGATTAAGTGAGTTAAAATGCAGCCCATATTCGAGGGAAGAGGACATAGGCTCTATCTCCTGATGTGAAAAGCAGTGAGTACAGGGAGGAAGTATGATATTGACAGTGCCCATCTTTGGAGACTACCACAAGAATCCAGTGAGGGAGAAAAGTAAAATAGTGAGGACAGTCAAGTATTCAGATTGTGGTGTGAATAAAAGAAAGAGGTATGAACAAGAGAAGTATAAACAATAGAAAGGAGCATCAAACAACGTTTGGATGAAGACAGTTGTTTCCACCAAGAAATTTAAACTGAGACATTTGAAATAAATTATTTAAAAAATTAGATATTAGGGCAGAGTTAGGCATCAGTTATGTGAAGAAAGTGAACAATAGGTGAAGCATTCTAAATAGGAGAGAGAATGTTTCTTTGAGAAACGTTGTTACTTTTCTCCCTCACTGGATTCTTGTGGTAGTCTCCAAAGATGGGCACTGTCCATATCATACTTCCTCCCTGTACTCACCGCTTTTCACATCAGGAGATAGAGCCTATTTCCTCTTCCCTCAAGGTGTAGAGCACGGTGAAAATCAGAAGCTGCAAGTACCTTGGTATGAGCAGAGCAAGACATATATAGATGGAGTGGTTTTCCAGCAGGCAGCTGTACATAAAGATCTGGAGCTCATGGAGGGGGTCCAGGCTGGAGATATTGATTTGGGAGTCTTTGAACATAAATAATAGCAGAAAGCCAAAAGATGGCCTAAAAAGGGTCATGCGAGAGAGAAAATACAGTGAGAAGGGCATAAGACCAGGAATAGAGCTTTGAAGATCACTGATACTTGAGATCCTACATAAGAAATGTGAGAAATAGCAGTAGGAGGAAAAGGACGATAACTTATTACAAAATTATCTCAGAAAAAAAGGGAGAACTTTCGGGAAGGCAGGGTTAGTCAACAGTGTCAATTGCCACAGAAAGTGGGTCAAGTCAGAAGCAGAAAAGTATTTATTGGGTTTGGCAATGAGGAGGTTGTTTGTGAACTCAAGGGCTGTTTCAATAGAGAGAGGGCAGGAACCAGATTGTAGGAGGTTGAATAGAAAAGAGTTGAGAAAAGATAAATAAGTTAGTGTAGCCCAATTTATGCAAGCACTACCCTGAATGGAAGGAGAGAGTGTTGATAGATTTAAGACAGTCAAAATGATACCAATAAATTGACCCATGTCATTACATTACATTACTACATATTAGTAAGTGTTAGTTGACAGAATGTGAATGAATGAATGAATATTAACTATAATGAAGTAATTGACTTTAACAGAAAGGCAACAAGTTTTCCAACACTCTCTTCCAAATTAAGGTTCTCAGCGTGGTACATTAACATAATGATGATTAGTTCAAAGAAACCCTGGACTAGTTACCTTATTTATGCTCATTTCTTGTCAAA
>NW_012154396.1:4221305-4223449 GCF_000956105.1 Propithecus coquereli
ATATACCTATACAAAGAAAGGATGACGGTTTTGATGTGAAATTTGGCTAGCCCATATAAACATGAAGGGCAGGGGAGGAGTCTCAGGGAGAAAATATATAATAAAATGCTTTTTTTCCAGGCAAACAGAGTAGGAAAGATTGTATGTTGAAAATTAAGTGATAAACAAAGGAACAATAACTTTAAAAAGTCATTTTTAACTTTAAAGCAAATAGAATTCTAAACAAATTAAATCAGAGGGATACTGAATCCAGAGTTGGAAAAAGACCATAAAAGCAGGATACTGTGCAATTGATACAACTGCATCCATTTGGGAAAATTAGCTGACTTAATGGGTACAGTGCTCTGGGATGTACTAGATACATGCAAATGTTTAATAAACACAATTCAATGGTGATGGTTGGTAAATAATTCAGACAATGAATTTCTGGTGAAAAATATTTTTTGATGTCTCTTTAATTTGATGCAACACCTTGGACTTTTTTTAGGTTATAATGTCCAAGTACAGTAGAAAGCAAAAGCACTCTAACTTCTCATTAGAAAAACTCTTCCCATCAGATAACAGAATTCCAGAAGTCTCTGAAAGTGGCATCACAAAATTGGTCTATACTCACTAATTACAGAATTACATATTGATGTTTCAAAGTACATACTCAGAAATTTACAATTGCCGTTGGAAGATTACTCAGCAATATAGATTAGTAAAAAAGCTTTTTAAAAATCAGATGCAAGAATGTACCCATAGCAGAAAAATGATTATTAGTGTTCAGACTGGATTTCATATCAAGGTACCTTACCGTCCAATGATTAGCTGATTTATTCATGTTATAAACATTTATTCTTCATTTATCATGTACTAGGTACTCTGATAGTTACCAGGAATACATCCAAAAATTAAAATATTAGTAGTCCTAATTTTAAGTAGACATCTAATTGGAGACAGGCATATAAATAAATAAAAATACAAAATGACAAGTAAATCAACTGGACTATGTTTGAAGTATATATGTAAAAGTGAAGTAATAAATTTTCCTCAAAGGATCAGAAAGACACAGAAGTACAGGAACAAACTAAAGGTCAAGATGTTTCTTAAGACACTAGTAGCTTACATGTTGTTTACGTAATATTAAAATAGTAAGAAATGTTAAAACTGAAGTCATAGACTTTTAGATAGGTCCCACTCATACATAAGATAGTTCTAAAAAGAGAACAGTCAATAACTACATGAAAAATATACTTATATAATTATGTAAAGCAAAATGTTGCATTATTTTTCATCCCTACTATTCCAAGCCAGTATCATTCCAAGGTGTGAAGGCCCATCATGATATCATGCGCCAAGAAAGTCAACACAAGAAAGTCCCACAAAGACTGTTATTCCACATGTGCTCTGTGACTAACTCTGTTTGTGGAATGAACTGAGCCGTGGTCATGGGTCACATTCAGCCAGCCAAGAGAATGTTTCCAGAGTGTAATTGTTCTGGGCATCAAGGCACTTTACAGCATGTTCCCATTGCCTTTTGATACTTTGTGGCCAGGAGACTGCTGAGAAAATATTATTCACCAGAATTAGACTGGACTAGTCAACCTCCTGGTTATTACATCTCCATGTCAACACAAGCTGTGTCTGCAACCGAACTTACCAGATGTTTCTAATTTCTCTACCTTCTGAACTACAAGCTGGATTTTTTTCTAGCTTTGAAATATTTTAAACAAAGAACTTTCTGTTATGGCCCAGGAAACTTACAAAATTAAAATCCTGGTTAATATCAGAATAAGAGTCCTGGCTCTTCTGTGCCGCCATACTGATGAGATTTCCGCCTTGACATTCCTTCAAAGGGTTTTTAGCTATCAGAGCTCTGTTCACTCTATAGAGATTCTCATATGGCTAACATAGAAAAACATTACTAAATTCTGGAGCTAACTACACATATTCTGTTGCTGTATTACCTAAAATAAATGATACTTCAAATTAAGGCATTAATGTCTATAAAAATCATCAATTCACATACCTTTCAAACCAGCAATTGCATTTCTAGAACACTATCCAAAGACTTTACACATATTCACAAGGAAGTTTATACAATGTTATTCATGGCAGCTTTGTTTGTTAAGACCTGGAAATTGGAAACAACCTAAGTCTTT
>NW_012154396.1:4225154-4226578 GCF_000956105.1 Propithecus coquereli
TTGTGAAATAGTAGTTTGACAGGGATTGCATTGAATTTTTAGATTGCTTTGGGTAATATGGACATTTTAACATTAATTCTTTCAATCTATGAGCATGGGATAGCTTTCCATTTTTTGTGTGTGTTCTCTTCAATTTCTTTCATTAGTGTTTTATAATTTTCATTGTAGAGATCTTTCACTGCTTTGATTAAGTTTGTTCCTAGGAATTTTATTTCTTTTGTAGCAATTATAAATAGAATTGCTTTCTTGATTTCTTTTTCAGATTGTTTGCTATTGGTGTATAGAAATGCTACTAATGTTTTTATGTTGATTTTGTATCCTGAAACTTGACAGAATTTGTTTATCATTTCTAACAGTATTTTTGGTGGAGTCTTTAGGGTTTTCGTATGTAAGATCATGTAGTCTATAAACAGGGACTATTTAACTTCTCCCTTTTCAATTTGAATACCTTTTATTTCTTTCTCTTGACTAATTGCTCTGGCTAGGACATCTAGTACTATGTTGATTAGAAGTCTTGAGAGGGGGCATCCTTATTTTGTTCCTGATCTTGGAGAAAAAGCTTCCAGCTTTTCACCATTGACTATGATGTTAGCTGCAGGCTTGTCATATACAGTCTTTATTGTGTTGAGGTACATTTCTTGTATACATAATTTGTTGACAGTTATCATGAATGGATGTTGAATTTTGTCAAATGCTTTTTCTGTATCTATTGTGATGATTATATGGTTTTTGTCCTTCATTCTGTTAATGTGGTGTATCACATTTATTAATTTGCATATTTTGAATCATCCCTGCATCCCAGGGATAAATCCCACTTGATCGTAGGGAATGATCCTTTTAACATGCTGTTGAATTCAATTTGCTAGTATTTTGTTGAGGATTTTTGCCTCTATGTTCATCAGGGATATTGGCCTGTAGTTTTGTTGTCATTTCCTTGTCTTATTTGGGTATCACAGTAATGCTGGCTTCATAGAGTGAGTTTGGAAGTATTCCCTCCTCTTCAATTTTTTGGAATAGTTACAGTAGAATTTGTATTAGCTGTTCTTTAAATGTGTGATAGAATTCAGTAGTGAAGTCATAAGCTCCTGGGCTTTTCTTTGATGGGAGACTGTTTATTACTGCTTCAAACTTGTTACTCATTATTGGTCTGTTCAGCTTTTCTATTTTCTCATGGTTCAATATTGGCAGATTGTATGTGTCCAGGAATTTATCCTTTTCTTCTAGGTTTTCCAATTTGTTGGCATATGGTTGTTTATAATAGTCTCTAATGATTCTTTGTATTTCTATGGTATCAGTTATAATACCTTCTTTTTTGTCTCTGATTTTGTCTTCTCTCTTTTTTTCTTAGTCTAGATAAAGTTTTGTAGATTTTGCTTATCTTTTCAAAACACCAATTTTTCATTTCATTGATCTTTTGTATTTTT
>NW_012154396.1:4233479-4234332 GCF_000956105.1 Propithecus coquereli
TTTGTGCATCTGTATTAGTCAGGGTTGTCCAAAATATTGAAGAAGCCAGTGTAAGATAGGTTGATCTTAATGTGAGAAATAAGTGAGTCTGAGCAGAGCAAGGCATGGATTATAGTGGACACAATTGATATTTTGTTCAGATCCCACTTACTGTTTTTGTGCATCTGTATTAGTCAGGGTTGTCCAAAAAATAGCACCAACAAGATATATACATATATATATATACACATACATACACACACACAGACACACATATGTGTATGTGTGTATAGCCTATATATCTCTTTCTTTCCATACATATTTGTAGAGAGAGATTGATTTATTGTCACATTGGCTTATACAATTACAGAGGACAAGAAGTTCCATGATCTGCTGTCTGCAAGCTGGAGAACCAGTAAAACTGGTGGCATAATTCAGTCTGAGTCCAAAGGCCTGAAAACCAGGAGTACCAATGTCTCAGGCCAGGAGAAGATAAATGCCCTGCTCAAAAAGAGAGAGCAAATTCACCCTTCTTCCATCTTTTTGTTCCATTTGGGTCCTCAGTGGGTTAGACAATGCCCACCCACATTGGTGGGGGTGATCTTTACTCAGTCTACTAATTCAAATGCTAATCTCTTCCAAAAACACTCTCACAGACATACCCAGAAATAATGTTTTACCAGCTACCTAGGCATTCCTTAACCCAGTCAAGTTAACACATAAAATTAATTATCACAAGTGCATTTATCCTCCGGATTCTGTATACCTTGTTTCTTTTGTGAATAGGTTTAACTGATTCAGAAGACTTCCCTTTGGCTACTGAAGTTTCAACTGCACAAAGTGGAAGTGCCTGGGAATTGACACCCCACTAGAG
>NW_012154396.1:4237717-4239045 GCF_000956105.1 Propithecus coquereli
AATTTTCTTTCTCATTTTAAATAAATATCCACCTTTGTCTTAATTCTACATAAGTAGTTTATACTCTTTGTGTGTGACTGCCAATTAGTACAACCTCTCTGGAAAACAGTATGGAAATTCCTCAAAGAACTAAAAGTAGACTACCATTTGATCCAGCAATCCCACTACTGGGTATTTACCCAAAGGAAGAGAAGTCATTTTATCAAAAAACACCTGTACTAAAATGTTTACTGCAGCACAATTCACAATTGCAAAGATGTGGGATCAACCCAAATTCCCATCAATTCATGAGTGGATTAACAAAATGTGGTATATGTATATTATGGAATACTACTCAGCCATGAAGAAGGATAAATTAAGTCCTTTTGCAACAATCTGAATGGAACTGGAGACCATTCTCCAAAGTTAAGTATCACAAGAATGCAAAAACAAACAGCACAATGTACTCACTATTAAACTGGAACTAACCGATGAGCACTCGTGCACAGAGGGAAGTAAAACTCTGTGGAAATCAATTGTGGGGAGAGGCAAAGAGGTAGAAAAACCTACCTAACAGAAGCAATGAACACTATCTGGGTGATGGGCATACTTATAACCCTGACTCAAGCATAACAAAAGTGATCTGTGTAACCAAAAACATTTGTACTCCTGTAATACTTTGAAATTAAAAAAAAAAAATACAAAACAAAAAAGATAAGTTTTGCTTTTACTATATTTTCCAGAAATATTTGGTGGACCTGTGTTACTTTTCCACTGTTTTCTGCTTACATGATGGGTACTAGAATCTCAGTACACAGCTGAATTACACAGTATGCACTCAATTCTCCCTCATGCATTGATTAGAGGCCATAAACCTCAGGTATCAATATACTGTATTCCCTTCACCTATAAAGTTGTCAGATCAGTAATAATAATAAAAGTTTTCTTTAGTAAACAGAGAAAATTGTAAAAATAGAAAAAAAAGTTAATGAGTATAGCACATACTATATGTCAGACACTATTCTTTGTGCTTTATATATTTTGTCTCATTAATACTCCCAGCAAGTCAGCTGTGCTGATTCCCTATTGCTTTTAATTTTCTCCACCATCTCAGAACTTACTATATAACTCTCCATGTTCTACCTCTAATTGTATCTCCACCTCTCTCGTTCTCTCCATTGCTTTTTTTCTAGCTTTAGGAATAGACAGTGTGATAAAGCTGAAGGAGCAATGAGGTATGAGGTCAGGGAGATGCATTTTGAATCCCACTTCTAGCACCACCTGATTGCTTGGCAACCTTGAACAAGTTCCTACTCTGTTTCTTTATCTGCAGAATGCAAATAAAAATA
>NW_012154396.1:4240271-4241773 GCF_000956105.1 Propithecus coquereli
ATTCATGAAAAAGTTCTGGAATTATATATGAAAAACTATAAATAGTAACATTTCTACAAGTGGACTAGCATGAGGATTTTTCCATTTTAATTGTAAGCCCTTTTATATTATTTAAGGGCTTTACAAAGAGCATGTATTATTCACATAATCCAGATAGTAAACATAGATTTTTTCCAAAAATAGTCATTATAAAGTGGAATGTATCACTTTTTTTCTGATTAAGCATTTTTGAATACATAATTATATTTAAAAATTACATTTCAAGGGACAAGACTTGTGGAGTTCAGTCATTACATCATATTCTGTTTGTAGACTTTTATTATATTGATACAAACAAGGTTTATTTCTCAAATACTTTCATGAACTTACACCTCCCTCATTTGAAGTTAAGACTGTTCCAAAAGGTGAAGTTAGTAAGCCAATCAATTAGTAGCAAATGCAATGACTTCATATTTTGGGAAAGTTGACGTATTTTAAAAAAGTTTTTCATATGCTACATTTGGCACTAACTTCAGAATGCCCCGGATTGTTCTGGATCATTTCATGGCAAAATTAATTTCTGTATTACCTCACTTTCTCCCCCAAATGATGCCTTTTTTCTGTTCAAGTAGACATTAATATCTCAGCAAGGAAAATATGACTCTTTAAATTTTTATAATGTCCTTTTCAGCCCCAAACATTACAGTGCTATTACAGTTACTACTCAATAACCATTTAATACAAAAGACTCCTTTCAGTTTAGTTCATTTCAACAAATATTTACTGATCATCTTATGTACCACAAACTGGGTTAAGCTCAAGAGTTAACAAAGTTAGCTAAGTGTTCTCTGTTGTCCCAATAGTCACTAACCAAAAGGGGAAAGAGATCTCTAAAGAGAATTTCAACATGAGTCCTGAGGGCTAAGGACCCACAAAGGAGGGGAACTTCTCTGGTTTCTGCTTTTCAAAATAAGTGCACATTCTTCTATTCAAGTTAATATTTTTGTTTTATAAGTTCCTACTAGGTAAAATCCCTTTATACCTTTCTTCGTGCCAAGTTTTCTATAGAGCTATAAACAATCAGACTCTGAATAATACTCTATGAATGAGGACAATGAGTAATGTCTGGGGATAAATATGGCAGGGACATATACTTTGGTTCTCAGAATCATGTGACTCTAAACTGAGTATGAGAAACTTAAATCCTAAGCAAGATATTGAAGACTGAGGCTGATAGAAAAAAGAGAGAGAGGAGGAGAAAGAATTTCTCATTCTTTTTTTATTTCAAAATATTACAGGGGTAAAAATGTTTTTGGTTACACAGATCTCTTGTTCTGCTTGAGTCAGGGTTATAAGTGTGCCCATCACCCAGATAGTGTTCATTGCACCTGTTAGCTAGGTTTTCGCCCATTTCCTCCTCTCTCCTTCCCCCCCACTTGATTTCCACTGAGTTTTTACTTAGACACCTGCACTCAAATGTTTATTGCAGAATTTCTCATTCTTTAGGATGAGAAAAATGAAAG
>NW_012154396.1:4244268-4248045 GCF_000956105.1 Propithecus coquereli
GAACATATGTTGTACGGATGCATTGCTTTAAAAAAATTATCAAAGATCTACTTTTTCCTCAGTATTATATAAAGGACACAAAATGAAAGCACAGCTGGAATCCTCAAAGAATTGTTTGTGTCATGACTTAAAAGTTAGGGCCTCGCCACTTAAAAATCTTCTAGGATGAATATACAGTTGTATCTTACTGTAATATGTATTCTTCAAATTGAAAGTATGTATTCAGGTTAAGAGAAAAGTGAGCTAAAAAAGTTATGAATGAATAAATACAAACAGATAGACATCATCAGTGTATAATAGTTCACAAATTTTCCTTTCACACTCTGGATCTCTTTAAAAATACTTTATAAACAAAGAAGAATGAAACACTTTTATATTCAACAAAGTTAATAGGAAATATGACCACTGAGGACATTTGTCAAATATGCTCTCATAATGTAAATCTGAACAAAATGTAAGTAAAATATTATATACCAAGATATAAGTGTATCCAAATATATTTGTAACTATGTACGTTTATAGTCATGTCAAGTATATGATTTGGAAGAAATTCAAACCTCCAATCAATGAAAGCTGGAAAAAGGCATTCAAAAGGCCAATATTTATTTAAGAACACTCTACAGAAGTACTTTAAAATGTAAAGTGTAATTACCAAGACAATTTAAATGAACATTAAAGCAAGTTATTGAATAAACTGTTTCTTATTTCCAGACCAGTATCATTTAGCAAATAGCATTACCCCATAATGAGATTCTGCTAGATAGCTTGGAGGTCCTATTTTTGGTTTATTGAATAATGTGTACAGATTATAAACAGTATACTGATTTTATGATTTTGTTTTCTAATCTTCAAAATGGAGACAATGGCTTAACTAATATGTTAACTGTTAACTAATATGTTGTCTGCATTATTTCATAACTTGTACACTGTTTATCAATGTTTAAATTCTTAACAGAGAGAATGTTATTTCTCAAATTAGTCTAGCTTTTAGGATAAAGGAGTTTGCCAAGTACAGTATTATCTATTTCTATAGTACAAGTATAGATCTGGAAGGAATCTCCCAGCTAATTCGTCCAAGATCTTGCCTCAGGATAGGTCCAAAGTGGTTAATAAGTGATACAACTTAATAAAAAGAGTGATATTTCAAAATAATTACTTAGACATCTGGAATTCAGAAGAAAGTGAGTAAAAAGGGAAAAAATTAGTTTTATTCTGCATAACCCTTTCTATTAGCATGTTAACTAAGTTCCAAGATTAGCAGAGGTCAGAACAGTGGAAAGAAATCTCCAAGCCTTCCTGGAGAAGCTTTTGACTCAGCCCAAACTTCGACTTGGCTCTCACTCTTCTTGTCCTCCACAGGGACAATGAGATCTTTTTGCCCTTTCCCATTTTTCTGGCATATATGGCAACTTCATGAATCTAGCTTTTCCACAATATGTGTAAGAAAATGCTGTCTTCATGGCCTCAGTAAAATATTATACCTTATCTATTCTTTGACTCTCCTTTATTGAATATTTTTGCATTAAATTAAAAAATTCCTATTTTAAAATAATGCTTTTGCACTGTTGGTATCTTATCACCTTCTAAGATCTTACATTTTAAACTCTGCTTCTCCTTATCTACTTGTCCTTTATCACCTCACTACCAATAATGAAGAACTGATATAATAATTATTCCCTCACCAAGTACACTGTATCTTCCATAGTTAGCCCTGCATGGAATTTAAGCAGATGGGGCCTCCAGCCTATGTCAGTTGACTAACATTCCACCATATATTTGATACGTTTTTTTAAAAACAAGATAGAATATATCTGTGGCATAAATAGTGACTCTTGTCTCCCAAAGTACATAACCAAGGATAGCAAACTGTGGCTGCAACTCCTCTTTTCTGGCATATAGTTACTCCTAATCAACTGTACCACTCTTCTGCACCCAGATACACCCTCAGAATCTCTTTTTGCTTGTTTGTTTGTTTGTTTTGATTTTTAGACAGGTCTTGTTCTGTCACCTCAAACTCCTGGACTCAAGCAATCCTCCTATCTCAGCCTCCCAAGTAGCTGGGACTACAAACACGCACCACCATGCCTGGATAATTTTTAAAATTTTTTTACAGAGATGGAGTCTCACCACGTTGCCCATGCTGACCTCAAACTCCTAGCCTCAAGCGATCCTCTCACCTTAGCCTCTCAAAGTGCTGGAATTATAGGCAGGAGCCACCATGCCTGGCCAGAATCTCTTTCAAACAATGCTCCAGGCAACAACTACTGCTCTATAAATGTTAGCACAGAAATATAATTCTATTTGTATTCCCTAGTATAGAAGGGTTCATATAATTTTGAGTTTATATTATCATGCATTTGTGAAAATCCTGTGGTTAGTATATATAGTCTAAATGGACTAAATATTGAAATTAATATCTCCTTTATCCTTAATGATCACTAACACAGGCAAAGCACTATATCCACCCGAATTATTTAGAAGTAATAAGCAGTTTTCCATAAGGCAAGACAAAGGCATTATGGCCCACTTTACAAATTGTGCAAGGTTCCGATCCCAGTAACTAGAGAGTAAGCAGGAAAAAAATGCTGTTTTTAAAATAAATAGCAGTTATTCTTATTTTGTGTTAGAATTGTAGAATATATTTAATACACACCTCACCAATTAAGTGCATGAGTGAACTGTTACTAAGGTGCATCTTATTTTACAGGACAAAGTCCAAACACCTTAAAATTATCAAGCTCCTTTGTATTCTTTTCCCAAATTTTCAGTTTCATCTTCCACTACTTTCTACCTTGCTTCCACCAAAATATAAACTGTAGCCCTGCTGAACTATAACCAAGTATGATACGGCTTTTCGCATCCCCAAACATTTGAAATTCATTCCCCTGGCCTTCAATGCCCTTCCTTTTGCTGCTTTACAATTCCTACTTATTCGTCAAGACCCAGGCTGAAATCAGTTCCCCTGAAGCCTTCTCTGAACTTGGGCAATGTCAATCATTTTCACCCCTGTATGTTTAAAGCACTTTGTACGACCCATGTTGCTCTCACTGGGTAATGATATGATTATTAATCTCTCATAAACTACATGCATGACCCCCAAAGGCAGGAAACAATGGTGCGCTCGTGTCTCTACCCCCAGTATCTTGAACAGTACTTACACAAAGTAGAAACTCAATGAATACATAAAATGAATGCTTGAATAAATAATGCACTAACCTAAAATGAATTTGGGCTATAACCCAAATCTTTTCTTAGGTCCACACTAATCTCTCTACTTCATTATCACATTCTTAATTGTACTATTTTGCAAGTCCAGCCCAAAAGTGACTTCTGTATTCATCCATCCTAATTCCTCCACTCTCTCCTCCTTTGCCTAGAGGAGATAGTGAATACAAAAGTGAGAGATTTCACTTAAAAGAAAAAGAATCAGGCATCATCACAGAATAGACAAACGAGATGCATAATTTTTTCCTTTTGTAAATCAATTATGTAATAATTTGTATTGAATAAATGAGCTGGACTGTTCTGAGAGACCTGAAGTGCACTTATGAGTCACAGCTGACCCACTTTTTAAAGCAATACGTGACACCCAACAGCTGAGAAAATCCCTTTAAAGAGTTACCTGACTTAAACTTGGAGAGCAATGATCTGTTTATAATTTATCATAAAATAAGTTCTCATCCTTTGTTGTGATTTTCTCTCTTCCCTGAAGAATATACTTGCCTTGATCGTGGTAATGAGGGAAATATTTCCCTTCTTTACTCTTATATTGTCAGT
>NW_012154396.1:4248095-4249292 GCF_000956105.1 Propithecus coquereli
AAACCACAATGAGATATCACCTAACCCCAGTGAGACTGGCCTCTATCAAAATATCCCAAAACAACAAATGCTGGCGAGGATGTGGAAAGACAAGAACACTCTTACACTGCTGGTGGGACTACAAATTAGTGAAACCTCTGTGGAAAAGAATTTGGAGATACCTCAAAGAGCTAAAAATAGAAATACCATTCTATCCAGCAATAGCAATATTAGGCATCTACCCCAAAGAGCAAAAGATATGCTGTAATAGGGACATCTGCACCCAAATGTTTATGGCAGCACAATTCACTATTACAAAGATGTGGAAACAACCCAAGTGCCCATCAATTTATGAGTGGATTATTAAAATTTGGTATATGTATACAATGGAATATTATTCAATCATAAGAAACGACAGTGATCTAGCATCTCTTATACTTTCCTAGATTAAACTTAAACCCATTATCCAAAGTGAGGTACCACAAGATTGGAAGAATGGGCTCCACTTGTACTCGCCATCAAACTGGTACTATCTGAGGAACACTAGGGTGCTCACATGGCAGTAATGTTCTCCAGGGATTAGGGGAATGGGGGGGTAAACCTGCAACTAAAGGACATGGGGAGCATTGTAGGGGGGAAGGGCATGCCTCTAACCCTAACTTGGGTGAGGCAAAGACATAAAGTGTAACCATAATGTTTGTATCCTCATAATACCCTGAAATAAAAAAAAAGAAAGAAAAAGAAATTGTGGTACATATACACAATGGAATATTATATAGCCACAAAAAAGAATGAAATCCTGTCATCTGCAACAACATGGATGGAACTGGAGAACATTAAGTGAAATAAGCCAAGCACAGAAAGACAAATCTCACATGTTCTCTCACTCATATGTGGGAGCTAAATGTTAAAAACAATTGATCTCATTGAGACAGAGTGTAGAATGATGGTTACCAAAGGGTCGAAAGGGTAGCAGGGAGCAGGGATAAAGTGGGGATGGTTAATGGGTACAAATATATAGTTAGATAGTTAACTAGAATAAAGTGACTATAATCAATAATAAGTTAGGGTATACTTTAAAAGAATGGAACTGAAATGTTCCTAACACAAAGAAATGATAAACACCTGAGGTGATGGATACCCTAATTACCTTGATTTGATTAATTCACATTGTATGCCTGTATCAAAGCATCCCATGTACCCTATAAAGATCTATAA
>NW_012154396.1:4259987-4260493 GCF_000956105.1 Propithecus coquereli
GTATACATGAGGTTAAATTAATACAGTCCAAAAAAATAATCTCCTCTTGCTCTAATTTCTTCCAAAGACAATTGTCAGAGTAGATAGGAAAGTGATTCTAAATTCTGTGTGAGCTGTGAACCTTTTGAAGAATCTTTTGAGTACAATAGACCTCTCAGCACAAAAACGCTCAGGCACACCAGCTTTGTATACAATTTCAGGGAGTTCATTGACCCCTTGAGGCCCATCCATAAGTCCCAAGGACCAGAGTGTAGAATGATTACACAGTCTTCAAATACCTTCTCATACTTACCAATTTTCAGAATTAACACTTGATAAAAGATGAAGAGTAAATGTTCCAGGCTGCAGTTTTACTGAAATTCCTAAAATATTTCATCTGAAATGACTCTGAAAACCCATAGGGCAAAATTCCTTCCTCTGATAACTTCTCTCATGCTAACAGCGCATTTAACTGCTGAGGCAATGTCACTTTTGCCTTCCGCCAGCATTTTTTCTGGTTGGATGAA
>NW_012154396.1:4260543-4262195 GCF_000956105.1 Propithecus coquereli
GTGAGTCATTGTCAAAGTAGTATCTGTATAATGTCTGATGGTTAATGAGAGGGGTTTGTGGTTTCAGGAATGCTGTTTATAACAGGGAGATTTAAAGTTGGATTCCCCTGGACAACAGTGATGCAAACAAATTCTTTCCCAATCTACAAAGAAATATGAGTCATAAAGTGGTAACTGCATCTTTTAACAACTAGTTCTTATTCCTCCTTTCTTGTAGCTTCTCTTTGGTCTGCTATTCTTACATTCCCAAAAGAAATGAACTTGCAAGTGCCTTTACTATACACCAAATTCTCTCAAGATTTCCCAGTTACACTGGCAAGACATCTGGCTTTTCATGGCATGCAAGACCTTCACCACAACACTAGCTCCAGCTGCCTGCCTAGCCTTACTGCCTTAAAAGACATTCTGTCCACTTAATTTTCATTTCTTCTGAGCCACATTTTTTATGTTCCTCTCCTGTTGTAGGCCATTTTCCTCCATTCAACTTTATTAATCAAAAACTAAATAAGGCCTCACCTTGGACACACCTCCTAATCACAAGTTCCCATGGCAACCAATCCGGTACAATTGCTTGGGTCCTTACTAGTCATTATTGTGCTTTCTTTTCAAGGGCCTGCCCCTCTAAGAGAAAAGGTGTTTCTGGATAATGTTGATTGTAACCTAGTTACAGTAGATAATGCATTATGAGAGATAACCACATGATAGGAATTGAGGAATATCAGGAAGATTTTGAAAAAAGTATGACTTCGGGTTCTTTATACAAAGGTTCCCTTTTAAAATATGAATACTCTTGGAAGGATTTCCAGGGACTGAACATTTGTGTTCCCTCAAAATTCATATATATGGAAAACCCTAATCCCCAATGTGATGGGATTTGGAGATGGGGGCCTTGGGAGTTAATCAGGTCATGAGAGTGTAGACTTTATGATGGGATTAGTGCCCCCTATGAGAAGAGACACTGGAGGGCTTGCTTCCTCTCTCTGCTTTCCACCATGTGAATGCACGTCTGCTCTCTGCAAACCAGAAACAAGGCCTTCACAAGAACCTGACCATGCTGGCACCCTGATCTCAGACTTCCAGCCTCCAGAACTGTGAGAAATAAATGTTTCTTCTGTTATAGCAGCCCAAAGTGACAAAGACAAGCTAATTCAGCAAACTAATTACACCATAAAGACAAAGACATAAAACCTTTTTCTCCTCGACAGGCTCATAAAGACACAAGTATGAAAGGCAAGATGAAGTAGGAAAAAGGAGTTTAACAAAATGAGGTAAAACCCACTGAAGGCTAATTATACCCAGATGAAAATTATTCCTGTCCCAGAGAATCACTTTTTGCTCATGGACTATAAATATTCAAACTAGTCTTGAATCACACTATTTTAATCATTCATTTTAGCTTTGTCTTTCCATAAGATGGTTTACAGCAGCTCCAAAACTTGTGTTAGTTCCTTCAAGTACAATGCTTGTTATTGAAGCTTCCACACAGCTATTTAGATTTAAAAAAAAAAAAAATCAGAGAAATATGTGTCATTATAAGCATAATTATCTAAAAAAGTTTTTAATCAATAAAATTACTTCCAGATAGTGCTACAAAAATAATTTAATTTAAATAAAGGATGAAATATCTGTGTCATTATAAGCATAATTATCTA
>NW_012154396.1:4262245-4264336 GCF_000956105.1 Propithecus coquereli
AGATGTTCAATATTTTCTACATTTATTAAATTTATAACTTGAATATATAACTCAATAATTAATATTACCAATAATTTAAACTTTCCATTTTAAGAAGCTAAATAACTTACATGCTAATTTTTCTCAGGGCAGCAATAAATACAAGCTGATATACACATAAGTGTTTTTGTATTGAAGCCAAAGAATTCTCCTTTAAGATAATTAAGAATAAATTAAGTGATAGCAAGTGTTTACCCAAGTAGTTAAAGATCAAGATATTAAAATCTCATCATTGCTATACAGTTAATTCTACTTATGGATTTTTTTCTGATTTCTCTTTATAGGTGATTATAAATAATATAGAAAAAATTTTCTGGTTCATGTATAATTGTCTTCTATCCAGTCATCTAACCAAATTTTCTTATTAAAATTTGTAGATTTTTACTAGCATGAGCATGTCATGGGTTTCTGTATTACAATAGTTTGCTAAGGCTGCCATGATGAAATTCCACAGACTGGGTGGGATAAACAACAGAAATTTATTCTCTCACATGTCTGAAGGCTGTAAGTCCAAGATGAAGGTGCCAGCTAGGTTGGTTTCTCCTGAGGCCTCTCTCATGGACTTGCAGACAGCCACCTGCTCACTGTGTACTCAGCACAACTTTCCTTTGTGGGTGGGTACTCATTGCTGGTGTCTCTTCTTCATGTTATAAGGACACCAGTAATACTAGATTAGGATCCCACCCTTAATGTCCTCATTTAACCTTAATTACCTCTTTAAAGGCCCTATCTCTAAATACAGTTACCTGGGGGGTTATGGCCTTAACATATGAATTTGGGAAAGACACAATTCAGTCCATAATAGGTTCCAAGGATACTCAGATATCATAGACAAGAAAAAAAAGAGAAATCATTTTATATTTTCTTTTCTATCACTTTAGGTGTTATTTTACTTTTTTCCTACTGCTAACGAACTTCCAAAATAATGTTGAATAACATTGAAGGACTGGTCATCTCTGTCCTCTTTATAATTGTTACAGAAATGTCTTTAGTTATTTACCATTTAGAATAATTTTTGCTATTTATTTCTGATAGTCTTTATTTAAGCAGTATTCTGGTATTCTTATTTTACTTAGACTTTTTACAAATAACTGCTATCTTTTACTCAAGGCTTTTCAATGTCTATTGGTATAATTATGTAGTTTTCTCCTTTAATTGGTAAATGTAATGAATAAAAAGTCCATAGATTTCAGATTTTGAAATAGCCTTGCATTCCTGGAATAAGTTCTACTTAGTCATGATGCATTATTCTTTGGAGGCATTGTTGTATTCTGTTTGCTGATATTTTACTTAGAATTTTTGCATCTAATAATATTAAAATTTTATATAAACTTTAATTCAACAATCCTACTTATGGGACTCTAGCCTGTAGACAAAGTTGCAACATATCAGGATGCTTATGCTCAAAGATGTTAATGCAGCACAGTTTATAGTAGCAAAAAAATGATTATTCTATAAAGAAGTCAATTTTTAAAATGTCACCTACTGAAAAGAGGGACAGTGTTCTCAGCGTATTATTAACATAATACTAGTAATCTTACAGAAGGATGGAGTTATAGCAGAGAGAAGAGAAAGAAGACGAAACAGTTTTTAAAAATGCTTACAGACTAAGCATTGAGAAAATCTCAAGTAAACAACTAACAATTTAGCTATCAGGCTTTGAAGCATCCAAATCCAAACTGGGTGAAATAAGCCCATGTGGGAGACACAGAACACAATCCAGGACTAAGTTGTCCAACAGGGTTTTCTGCAATGATGTAAATTTTCAATAAAATAGCCACTATTTTAATGACTATTGAGCACTTGAATTCTCCAGTACACCTGAGAACCTTAATTTTTAATTTACTTTAATTTTACTTCATTCTAGTTAACTTCAATTCCAATAGCTGCATGTGGTTGATAGATGCAATACTGGATATCACAGATTGGAGACTAGACCCTCAGACACAGCAAGTAAGGCTTATTACCAATTCCATCAGGAAGAGAAATTAGAGACAAATAGTAAAACCCACTCTATATGTTATTTATATTTACATATAAGAATATAGCATA
>NW_012154396.1:4268430-4270634 GCF_000956105.1 Propithecus coquereli
AAATATCTTAAAAGTTTAGACATTGGGCTTAACTCAGCCACTCAAAATTTCACATAAACCCAGAAAGTAAAATTTAGGGATATGAAAAACTGCTAGTGCAGTGGTGAGAATGGGTATCTTTATAATTTTGTTAATAGATCTTAGATTTAACCAGACCTGGAAATACATACAATTTCAGGAAATACTTCCTAAAAAATGTTGTACTGACCTTGACCCTATCCTCTACAGAGGTAGTTGTGTCCTTCCCCGCTCCTGACTGTCCAGTCTTCACACTCATATGAAATGATTATGTGTCCCTTTTCCTTAACTCTTAAAACAAAATCAGAGTTACATATCCTTACCTCTGGCAGTAAAGAATGTCCCTTCCTTCTTCCTCTGACTTTATAGGACAAATGTGCTTCCACATCCCCCCATCTAAAGAAGCAAATCACCCTGATTTATCACCAGGAGAAGTGCTTTCTTCCATCCCATTACTCCCAGGCTATAAGCAGCGTGGACCCAGCCTTGCAACAGGGTAGAGGTACCGAAGAAAGGAAAGTAGAGACAGGGTAAGAATTTACTGTAGTGGTAACAGAAGTGATAGGCACAGTAAATTACACTCATCACATGGCCCAAGGTGCAGGTAATCACATGAAGGGCGATCTATTTTCTAACCCTAGCTGGGAGACTTGTTAAGGATTTAGTCTAGTGATGAATTATCCAATCACCTGGGCATTTATTGTCACCAGGTAAGGGGAATTAATTTTAAGAGATGCCACATTTATCTGTAAGAGAAAAAGGCTGTAGTATTAGTTACATCTAGGTTGCCCTTACAGTCATGTCTCATTACTCCTGTTTACTGCAGAGAACCCTACCCACAAATGAAAAATTTTACAGTAGGAATAAGTAGATTAAAATAATTTCTTTGCTAATTGTAACCTAATTTTCAATGCCATTTTAGCATCCTGTGTGCCCCTGGAACTCATAGACTATCACTTTTTTGAAATCTTCAAATCCTTTTTACAGAAAAACACAAAGAGAAGAAGTTGTGACTTCATTCCATATGTCTAAAGGTACTATGATTTTCCACTCTTGGGTCTGGAGCATCTATGTTTATTTTTAAAAATTAAGTGTAAAATGAAAGAAAGCTAATAACTAAATGGGATGAGACTATGTCTCATTTTGTAGTAGCTAAAAAACTTCATATTTTAAAGATTTTTACACATTCTCATTCATTCCTTTTTAAATATTTTTATCAACTTAAATACTGACTAAAACTACAGAGACCCGTCTTTCTACAATCTAACTAATATCTTTACTTAAATTTTATGAAGCTTCCATTTCTACGCAGAAAGAGAACGTGAGTCATTGTCAAAGTAGTATCTGTATAATGTCTGATGGTTAATGAGAGGGGTTTGTGGTTTCAGGAATGCTGTTTATAACAGGGAGATTTAAAGTTGGATTCCCCTGGACAACAGTGATGCAAACAAATTCTTTCCCAATCTACAAAGAAATATGAGTCATAAAGTGGTAACTGCATCTTTTAACAACTAGTTCTTATTCCTCCTTTCTTGTAGCTTCTCTTTGGTCTGCTATTCTTACATTCCCAAAAGAAATGAACTTGCAAGTGCCTTTACTATACACCAAATTCTCTCAAGATTTCCCAGTTACACTGGCAAGACATCTGGCTTTTCATGGCATGCAAGACCTTCACCACAACACTAGCTCCAGCTGCCTGCCTAGCCTTACTGCCTTAAAAGACATTCTGTCCACTTAATTTTCATTTCTTCTGAGCCACATTTTTTATGTTCCTCTCCTGTTGTAGGCCATTTTCCTCCATTCAACTTTATTAATCAAAAACTAAATAAGGCCTCACCTTGGACACACCTCCTAATCACAAGTTCCCATGGCAACCAATCCGGTACAATTGCTTGGGTCCTTACTAGTCATTATTGTGCTTTCTTTTCAAGGGCCTGCCCCTCTAAGAGAAAAGGTGTTTCTGGATAATGTTGATTGTAACCTAGTTACAGTAGATAATGCATTATGAGAGATAACCACATGATAGGAATTGAGGAATATCAGGAAGATTTTGAAAAAAGTATGACTTCGGGTTCTTTATACAAAGGTTCCCTTTTAAAATATGAATACTCTTGGAAGGATTTCCAGGGACTGAACATTTGTGTTCCCTCAAAATTCATATATATGGAAAACCCTAATCCCCAATG
>NW_012154396.1:4270684-4273464 GCF_000956105.1 Propithecus coquereli
AACAAGTCATCCATCAAGGGAAGATAAAAGTCATTATGTTTAACATTCTATAAAGCAAGCCCTTCACCATAGCTAATATTATACTCTTACAAAACAGTTTATGTCATGTGATAGTAGGCATTAAGTCTCTATCAGTCAGCACTTCAGCAATATCTGGCATGTGACTGGTGGTCCTAATACTGTAAATTCCTATGATGCTTTCAGCAGCAAAGGTGGAATTACATTATTACCTTTGGGAAGTAAAGTTCAGAGAGAAACATAGAGACACAAATAGGAGGACACATTTTATTCATCATGCGAAAAACACTTTGTAATAAAATTATCATGGACAAATGGCAAAGATTCCAGGAATTTTGTTCTAAGATCATGTTTACCTTTTTCCTCAATTTATCTGCCCTAGTGTCTTTAGACTGTCTGAATGCATACTGTCAGTCCAATCTATAGTATAGAATCACTCTATAAATTTTAAAGTGGAAAAAAGCAATTTGGCTTTACAAACAAATTTATATAATATGTTTGAAATTGGTGAAGGGGCTGTGACATTACTGTTTATTCCTGTTGCATTCTCGGGAAAAGAAAATACGATCAGCTAGAGCTCTTAATCCCAACACCTCATCGCACAACATATTTCCATCATTAATTGGATCATTAATGAAAACAAATGCTATTCCAACGTAAATTGAAGATCACTGCAATGGGAAATGTTAACTTCTTTTGACCTGCCAGCATTAATAAGTTTGTAGTAAATCTAAACATTTCCAAGCACTGGGAGGAAGGTATTATTGCATCAAGAAACTAAACTCAATCAACACATTTTGTCTCTTGCTAAATTTCATAAAATCTGGAAATACTGTCAAACATGAATTGTGAATACACATTAGTCAGTGGAGGCATATTGGTCTATTATTCTAATGAACAAGATGACTGAGCCCTGGAACAGACACAAGTTCTTGTGGGCCTCCTGGATTTCTAGGTCCTGCCCAAAATCTGGCAAGTCCAGCCTGAAACATGACCAAAATAGAGCAGAAATGGGTCCCCAGAGGATAACTGTGTGTGGAAGGATAGATTCGCCTCCTCATCAACCCAAGACCCCAGGATCTCACCAGCACAAACCGTAACAGCATATGCCCAGATGGTTTGGGTCTCCAAGCCAAGAAATGTATTGTCACAGCAGAATATACCTATATGGTCTGACTGGAAACTCATCAAAAAAGTTTGTAAGGACAAAAAGGGCTCAAATAAATCTGCCAAGATGATTGAAACTACTAAACTTTACCAAAATATCTTCACGACCAAAGAGTAATAGTAAACTTGACTAACATACTTCCTAATGGAAAGAGAGGCCCCAAAAGAATGGCACAGAAGACAAGTTAGTGTTAATGTGGATCACATGAAATATGGAGGCTGCTGCCTAACATGGCACAGTCATTGGGGATGAGATAGAAGAAGGAGGGAAATGAGGTTCTGAGGTAATGGCCACAAGTGGAGAAAAGACAGGCATAAAAAGTTTGGATCAAGAAGCTATCCCAACACAGCAGCTGCCCTACCATCAAAGGTCACAGGAACATGCAGTATGAACTATGTTCACCTATGTTCCAAGGTTGTTTAATGATACTAGGAATCAGTTCCCAATTGCAATTTTCCTTTACAGTCTCGCAGAATACAAGAAAATAGAAGATCAAAGGTAAGATAGGTAGCCAGTACTTAAAAGCCATTTCCCCAAGGTATTTAACAAATTGAACAGTTCATAACCACTTAAGAGGCATCCATAATTTATTGTTGGAATTCATTGAAATTGAACTATTTTCATGCTCTGAGACTTCACTTTGGAGTGAGATGTTAGCTATAATAACAGAAGCTAATTTCTTAAAATAATAAAGTTTTCCTTTTGGTCATTAGGTTTGTTTAGCTTCAATGTGAGTTTATTAAAGTTGGCTTGGAAGGTAAGTCACTAGTCAGGAAAACTGGTGATTTATAATTTTCAAAGATTTTTTAAAACTACTTATTTTTGAAATGTATCCAAAGCAATAACACTACTACTTTGAAAGTAATAAGTGCTCTCAGACCCAAATTTGGCTGGATCTTTTAGGATGACATTTGAGGTCTAGATCTGAAACAAAGATAGGATGGTAGCATGCCTCCTACTCCTGTATTCCATGCACAGAATTTGACAGATATGCTATATGGGGAATTCAGTTTAATGTTTGAGGTGCACAGGCTGTCGGGCTGTACAGTAGTGAGAATTACAGGGAACATCTCTGACTGTGGCTAAAGTTCCACTGATGCTGACAAACTTAAAATGAGAACTTATTTCTCCCATTAAATGAAATGTTGTTTGGGATCACAAAGAGCAGAACTAAGGTGAATAAGATAATATATGAGCAAAATAGCAATCTAGTGTCTCAGAAAAGGTATAATTTACTCTCTTTTAAGAAAAGAAACTAATTATGTGCTATATTCAATATACTATCCTCAAAGGGCATCCACTAGATTTCTGCCACTAGTATACAGAACATTCTCATTCATTCTGAAAAAATGGACTTACAAAGCCTTTTTAAGGTAAACTCATAAATTGTATTTGTCTTAATTCTGGAATATAATCAGAAGAATTATTAAAACTTGCTTTAAAAAAAGACTTAGATCACATTTAGCTCACTCTACACACTAAAATAGCATGATTTTTTTGTGGTTGATGTGGTTACTAATTGTTCACTAGTTCTTTCCATTGAAATGAATGTTTTCCTTACATTAATTGTGCATTTCAATATTACTAAGTTTGA
>NW_012154396.1:4285469-4318834 GCF_000956105.1 Propithecus coquereli
TTTTCTATTATCCAAATCTTCCATATCCTTCTATGCCTGCTCAATCTATCAGTTACTAAGTTTATATGAAAGTCTTCCACTTTAATCGTGGCTTTGTCCATGTACATTTAGTACTGTCAATGTTTGCTTCACATATTTTGAAGCTATTATATTTCATTAGATAGACATAATATTGATATTATTATATCTTCCTGAAGACTTTTATCATTATAATTCATCTCTCCTCATCACCTATGATGTTTCTTGCCTTGTAGTCTAGTTTGTCTGATATTAATTTCATTACACCAGCTTTCTTTTGGTTGCTGTTTGCATAATATATCTTCTTCAATACTTTTTCATTCAACTTTTCAGTGTGCTTATATTTAACCTGTGAGTAGCAGAGCAAAATATAGTTGGGATTTGTTTTTGTGTCCAGCTTCTTTTGCTTAGCCTCACATCTGTGGGACTCCTCCATGAATTAGTTTTCTATTGCTGCATAACTTATCACAAATTTAGCAGCCTATAACATCAGTTGTTTATTTCATAGCTCTGTAGGTCAGAACTGGTCCTGTGGTCCAGGCACCACATGGCTGGATTCTCTGCGTAGAATTTCCCTGGCTGAAATTAAGGCATCAGCACAGAGGCTACTAGTTCTCATACAGGTCTCAAGATCTTCTTCTAAGCTCATTAGTTGCTGTCAGAATTTATTTTTTTGTGGTTGTCAGTCTAAGGTCCCATTTTTTCTGCTAGCTGTTGGTTGGAGACTTTTCTCAGCTCCTAGAGGTTATCTGCAGTTCCTTGCCACATGACCCCCATAGGCAGTTTACAATATAGATGTTTCTAGGTCAACCAGAGCATGTCTCTTTGACGTCCTCTCCTGTAACAGCTGGAGAAAATTCTCTTCTTTTAAAGGACTCACTTTATAAGTCAGACCTCCCCATGATAATCTCTCTTTTGTCATTTAATAATATAATCATTTGAGTGATGTGATGGTTAATTTTATGTCTCCACTTGACTGAGCTAAGGGATACCCAGAGAGCAGGTAAAACATTATTTCTGGATGTGTCTTTGAAGGTGTTTCCTGAAAAGATTAGCGTTTGAATCAGAGACTGAGTAAAGAAGATCTATCCTCCCCAATGTGTGAAACCATCATTTAATCCATTCCAGGTCTGAATAAGACAAAAAGGCAAAGGAAAAGGGCAAATTCCCTCTCTTCTTCCTGACCTGGGACATCCATATTCCCCTGTCCTCAGACATTGGAGCTCCTGTTTTTGGGGGCCTTTGGACTCCAGGGCTTGCACTACCAGCTGCGTACCCCACCCCACCCTCACGCCCCTGGTTCTCAGGCTTCTAGCCCAGGGCTAGAAGTTACACCAATGTCTCCCTGTTCCTCAGATTAAGACTGGATTACACCACTGGCTTTCCTTGTTCTCCAGCTTGCAGATGGCATGTTGTGGAACTTCTCAGCCCTCACAATTGCATGAGTCAATTCTCATAATAAATCTCCTCATATATCTACATCTATCCTGTCGGTTCTGCTTCTCTGGAGAACACTGACTAATACAAGTTATGTCTCATCCGTATTCACAGATTCCATCCACACTCAAGGGAATTACACAGGACTCAGATATCAGGAGGTAAAAATCTTGGAAGCCATCTAGTTTCCTACATACCACAACCCACGTTGTTGCATGTATGAGTAGTTCATCTTTTTTATTGCTGAGTAGTATTTCATTGTATAAATATAGTATAATATATCCAGTTTCCTGTTGAGGTACATTTGGAGACAGAGTACAAATATTGGTTCTGCCATTTGGTTCTGCTATATGATTTTGGCTGAATTATTTAATATCTGTGTGCCTCAGTTTCCTCCTCTACAAAAATGATAATAATTGTATACCTACTTATAGGGTAGATGTGAGAAACAGATAATCCAGTAAAGTAGTTCCCTGGCACGTAGGAAGTTTTTTATAGACATTAGCCATTATTATGAATATTATTATTACTAACTGGAAAATATTACAATTAATTGAATGAAAATAAATAAAAAGAAACACTCAAAAAAAAACAGTGGCATAAGATATCTATTTTTAATTAACTTACCTTACAACAAAGTTTATTGTTGCAGAATTTAAGATTATTGTATTCTGGCCAGGTACAGTGACTCATGCCTATAATCCCTGTGATTTGGGAGGCCAAGGAGGAAGGATCACTTGAGTCCAGGAGTTGGAAACCAGCATGGGCAACATAGTGAGAAATAATCTTTGCAAAAAATTAGCCAGGCTTGGTGGCAAGCACCTGTGGTCCCACCTACTTGGGAGGTTGGGGCAGCAGAATCACCTGAGCCTAGGAGTTCGAGGCTGCAACCAGCTATGATCACCCCACTGCACTCAGCCTGTGCAACAGACAGAGACCCTGTCTCTAAAAAAAAAAAAAGAAAAAAGAAACAAGATTATTACATTCCACAGAACAGCCTATGTATTGGCCACTGGGGAAGCATGTAGGAAATACAGACCAAAGAGAACTAGGTTAAAAATACAAAGGAGAGGTATATAACACAATACTGTGCTAAATCAGAAAGATAAACTCTTGCACACAATTTATTTCATGCTCACAGTGGCAAATTCATGTAAGACCAGATGGGTATCTATAACCATGAACCCAAAATGGAATTATAGCCCATTTCAATAAAAAATCTCTATTGTCTCAGGGCTCTTCTGACCATTTTTAAAACCCATGTCAAAACTTATTCACATTTGTTATCCTTTAGGAACTTTGTTTTAGGCTAATAAATTAATCTGTTGTATCATTTGAAATCCTTCATTTATATTCAAAGCAATGAATATGAGTAGTTTAGTTCTTTCTAGAGTCTTTGCAACCACTTCATAGGGTGATTAAAGGAAAATATATACAACATATATCAGATCAAAGCATATTCACAAACAGTAATTCATTTTCACATTTCCAAGTGCTAATATTAAATTTTAATTACATGAATAACTAATGAGATTCAACAAGAGATATAAAATAAATTCAAAGTAACAAAGAAAATCATTATCAAAAATGCATTAGAAATTATGAATTTTAAAAATGTATTTCTTCTAATATATTTTATTTTTTGGTAACAATATATTTCATAAATAAAATGAAGAAATGGTAGATTCCATCTTTGGGATAATACCATCTCTGGGACAAGACACTACTAAAAGTTGACTTATGTTCAGAAATGTCTAAGACCATCAAAAAAGCATACATTGCTAAAATGTTTAAAATTAGCTTTAGTGTATTTTTCATGCCACAAATTATATTCTTACCATTGTACACCTCCTTAGTCCAAAATCAAGTTCTTCTCCCTGCTAAACTCCACCAGAAAATGCACTCCTTAAGCTCTTACAAGAAAACTTCTATGTGCAAAAAGTTCTATAAACATGATCGACCCAGCTCTGACCTCTAGCCATGTAACTAGGAAAAATCATTTGAAAATTGGATTAAACTGGTTTACTTATACATTAAAAGTCATTTGAGCATGATATTATTCACGTATAAAATGCCAAGAAGCAACTATTAATTTGTTAATATAGCTTCTAAGGTGTGAGAAATTCACCAATGGTGATGCAAGATGATCTCATCTTAACATTGTTGAGACACAGAGCCCATAGACAAATCATCACAAAAGCATCAAGAAAGATGTAGCTGTAATTTATAACTATAGAAGAAACTGGAAGGATCACTTCTTATATTCTAAAAGGGAAAAGAAATGTAATTGGCTTGACCATTTCAACTCAGACATCTATTGAATATGCATTAATTTGTACAGTCCATGCTGTCCAAGTTCATCCCAAGCAATAAATGCCTTTGAAGATTGGTTAATGGCTATACTATAAGACGGTATCTTAAGTTTACACTCAATTCTCAAGAAAGTAATTGTTTTCAACTATTTTTAGGCTATTTGTTTCAAGTAAGTGTTCAAAGCACCCCTGTAAGTTTTCTTATAAAGCACTATTTAGTTAAAAAGGTAAATGGTTGTAGGAAATGCATGATAAGAAATTGCAACATTTTTAAATCCCTTACCAGGAGCCTGGAAAGTGTACGAATACGGGGGAGGTGGAGGGGAATGTTTATATCCCTCAAAACAGAGCTACAGCTGTTTTGCATCAAAGGAAAGGTTTTAAAAATGTACTAAAAGCGGAGTTCAGAATACCTAAAAAGAGGTTCCCTACACATTGAAAGGGACATCCACCTTTTTCAAAACATAGTTTTCTAAGCTATTATGTTACTTGGCACTGTTTTAATGTGACTGTGATTTAATGTTTTAATGGCGAAAGATAAGACTCTGCCTTTGAAAAATCCAAAATCCTACATCGACTCAGCAGCTGTGTATGGTTAAGAATGTAAATAGGCTCAAGAGACTGATTCCATCTCCAGGTCCTATGCTCATGAATCACCTACCCGGAGACACAATTTTCATGGAAACAGAATTTCTTTCTAAAGCAACAAATAAATTAACAGGAATACTACAGCACAGGCAACATGTCTTCACTAGCTCTGTTGTACTGAACTGCAGACTCCATTTTCTTTGCTTTAAGACATTTGTAACAATTGACATGTAGTCAGGAAATGAAAGTTTCTCTGTTTTTCATTTTCTGGGAAAGAAAAATATTAAAGTTGCCTTTCCAGTAATAGCAACTTAAACTCCAGATCTTGTTATGGCAGATGAAAGATCTTTTACTGAGGACATAATATATGATGGTGAAAATGGAGCACATTATTTAAGGCTGTTCAAACCAAGATTGGGTTGACTAGCTCTGTTTACCGTAGACCAAGATTCATGTGCTTGATGTACAGATCAGGATGAAAGCCCTTCTAATCTGGGGTTGTAAAGAAATTACGCTGTATTATTTGGCCAATTATTTAGCACAAGGGACCCATTTCAACTCAGAAAGTCATTATTCTTTCTAAGTGAAGGACAATGGTATTAATAAGTGAATACAAACCTGAGTAAAAATAATAAGTTATCTGAAATCAGAGGCTCTCGCTGAAGCTGAAGGTAAAGGTAAATTAATTCAAGCTCACAGACATTACTATACTGCCCATTGTATATAAGCTACAGAGCCTGGCCATATGCCAAGTTATGGTTTTTACCTTTCAGAGGGTGTGATGTGGAAAGAAAGTACATAGATAGCATTAATATGTAAGTTGAATTGGCTACTAAATTCAAATCAGACTCTTAAAAAAATCTGTCACTATTAATTCTTGATACTGGTCTGAAGACCACAGGATATGAATCATAAAAAGGAAAGCAACCCAGAAAAATAAAACTCAGTGATTATGGTGGCCTTTGATAGGCATACATTAAATTGGAATATAATAAATATTAAAATAACATGATGCATATGTACTAATTTATCTTTTTGCCATCAGTCTTACTTTACACCATCTTTCTAAACACTGGACAGAAGCCATACAGGATACAATCACCATCTCTACTATTCCTTTGACCTAGTGTAGAACAGAAGCACAGTGGCACATAGTGATGAAAGGCACTTAATGTAAATATTAACACTATCAAGTAACCACATTATCCTGAGTTATCCAGGTATATTTGTGGGTCTGTCAAGTGTTTTGATATAATGAACTGGATTATTTATTCAACTGGTCCTCATGACTTTGGTTGCAGAAACCCAGCCTGGAAACAATCAAAGCAGACTGGAATAACTGGGGGTATCCAGAACCTGAGTACTTTACAAGGTTAACTTTTATGATCATAGTCATTTACTTGAAAACCAGTACCACTTCATTCCCTTATTGGAATTATTTATAAAATTTTCATTTCATGGCATTTATTCTTGTTTCAAGATATACTTTCTTCTCTTTTTTCTTAAAGTCCCTGGTATGTTTTTGCTTCAACAGAAAATAACACAGAATAGATTCTCCTCACAGAATTATAGAAATACCCTTACATTTTATTGATTTTTATAAACTCACTCTTAAGGCTAGGACACATGCTCTAGTCAATCAGAAATGCAAGACTAATTCTTCAATTAGCATTGTTCTACAATATTCTATAAGGGATTAACGAAACAAGAAAATTACTGCTAGTTTCTCATTAGTACTTTCTCTGAGAAGTCTTAGAAATGAGATTTAGATTTCTATTTCTAATTGGGAGGCAAGATTGGAAACCTTCAAGAATTGTAAAAATTCAGATCAAAAATACCACTTAATTCCTTAATAACTACTCAATTCTAAAAATAGAATTATTTTAATGGAAGAAAATTAAAACATAAGCTTTACAATACCCATTTATTGTAAGATTGAATTTCTTTGTGACAAATTAACGAATTATTTTTTCAAGTGGCTTTCATAAATGAAATTACTGAAAATTTACTGTTTATTTATGGAATCACTCAAGCAGACTAGAAAACCTAAAGAATGTCATAATAGCTTTCTATCCACTCCCAAACCACAGTTTTATGGAAACTTTAAAATGGAAAGTACAGTACTTAGAATCTGTTTGTTTTATAATTCAGTCTGAAAAAATAAAAATGGAGTTCAATGTCAGGCATTAAATGGAAGAGAGCAATATAAAAACTTCTGTCTCAATTTAGAAGAATATTATATTTTGTACATAAAATACTTTAAGCCACGCTTTCAACAACATTTTTAAAGAATCCACATATGTCCCAATAAGTAACTTATCATTTTTTGCATATAGCCAAGACTTTAGTGTCAAACTCAAAAGAGATATGATTTGAAAATAAAACAAATACCAAAATCAGAAGTAGGGAAATTTAACTCATTTTTACAAAATAGAAAAATATGATTATGTATCTAAAAAACAGAGAACTATTGAAACATTTTCATCAATGATTCTAAAAGCTAGACAAAATAACACAAAATTCATTTTTTGGTTTTTTTTGGGGGGGTGTTGTTGCTGTTGTTGAGACAGGGTCTTGCTCTGTTGCCCAGGCTAGAGTGCAGTAGCATGATCATGGTTCACCGCAACCTCAAACACCTGGGATTAAGCAATCTTCCTGTTCCAGCCTCCCAAGTAGGTGGAACTACAGGCACACACCACCACGCCTAGCTAATTTTTATATTTTTGGTAGAAACAAGGTCTCACTGTGTTGCTCAGGCTGATCTCGAATTCACGGCCTCAAGTGATCCTCCCACTTGGGCCTCTCAAAGTGCTAGGATTACAGGCATGAACCACCATGCCGGGCTCATTTTATGAACATAAGTTTTTCCATATACATTTTGAACTTCTGTTTACTTTATGAGGAAAACACTACCTAGATAATTAAGTTATTTCTATTATATTTCATATATACTAGAATTATCATTTAGCCACCAAACTTGGCCACTAAAAAAGGCCATATTATCAATTAATTACTGATGTAGCTTTATAATCATACATCTGTAGCATTTTTCACTAAAGCTTTACTTCTTAACCTAGAAGCTAAATATCTATGGACTTGAATGGTTAAATATAAAGAAAAACTCAAGGAGGCATTTTATGTTTATATAAGAATACAAAAGTGAATATACATGGAATTACATAAATTTTTAGTGAATTGATGTATTTTATGGATGCAATTAGAAGGTAACTCAGTAATGCTAAGAATATCCATCTAAATTTTTACTACACAAAAAAATGGTCATAATTATCACCTTGAAGTAATATAAATCAAAGTACTTTAAAATGATAATTATTAACTTTTAATTAAGGAAAATTTTACATTCATGTTTTCAAACATTTAAGCATGACTAAAACTGGCTTCACCCTTTCTTTCCAGTCTCATCACCTAATAACTTCCCCCACGTATCTGAAAGAAAACCACACCAGAGTTCTTTATGTTCCACAAATCCACCATATGAGTGCTCATTCCATTCTGCTACCTGGAAAATATGCTTCCCCTTTGCTGCCTAGAGAAATCCTCCTGTATCTGTCAATGGCCAACCCCAGCATCAGCTTCTCTGTAAAGTCTTCTTTAGCTCCTCAGTATTTTGGATTGGCTCCGTGCTGTTAAAGACTTTTTCTTTGCCAATATAATAATAAATTACGGTTTAATGTCTATGTGTATCATGCCTAAGTTACACTGAATGTTCCTTTACACTAGAATCTGTTTTAATCATCTTTTCAATCCTACCTGAGGTAGGAACTCAACAAATATCCTTGAAAAAAGAAAGGGAAGGGGGGAAAGAGGAAGAAAAGAAAGAAAACAAAGCGGTTAGATGTTAGTTCTAATAACTCCACCTCTTCTTTCTAAGAAAATTATTGGAAGCACAAATCATCATATGGTTAGAAATATATTTATGAACTATCACCAGCATAATTCATATATTGAAAGACTTTCAAAATATTTCACATATCAATATAGTACTTTAATATCTGGAACCATAACAGTAAGAAGTTATATAGGTGTTGCATAAATATCTATTGCTGCTAATCTTTGGGAAAACAGTAGTTTAGAGTTATTACTCAAATGATAGTATTAATAAGATCTAGTTTGCCTTTTAAAAACTTATTAGGGTGAACACAGCCAGGCGCGGTGGCTCACGCCTGTAATCCTAGCACTCTGGGAAGTCGAAACAGGCGGATAATTTGAGCTCAGGAGTTCGAGACCAGCCTGAGCAAGAGCGAGACCCCGTCTCTCCTAAAAAAAATAGAAAGAAATTAGCTGGACAACTAAAAATACATAGAAAAATTAGCCGGGCACGGTGGCGCATGCCTGTAGTCTCAGCTACTCGGGAGGCTGAGGCAGTAGGATCACTTGAGCCCAGGAGTTTGAGGTTGCTGTGAGCTAGGCTGACGCCACGGCACTCTACCCGGGGCAACAGAGTGATACTCTGTCTCAAAAAAAAAAAAAAAACTTATTAGGGTTGACAGCTTACAAATTAAAGAATAGTTAAACAAAGCTGGACGTTTCTAGGGAAGGAAAAAAATCATACTGTTATTAAGGAAGAAGTTTCAAGTAAAACCTAACATTTATTTCAGGCAACTATCTCCCAGCAATGATTTGCTACACATAAATGGGGTTAAAGATATTAGACAGTTCTCCAGAGGCCCTTTTCTATTCAAAGGGGCTTTCAAAATAATGTGGGAGTGAAAGAGGAGGCTAGGGAACTGTGCCTTCATGCACCAAATGCATTCTCAGAGTACTAACATCTGTTTCAGTTTACATACTTTAAGTATGACTTTACAAATGGAAATTAAACTTAGGCATCGTGCCTAAGAAGTCTGTCTGCAAAAGAACTACACGTACTATCAACAGCTGGAATTTGTATAGGTTCACATTCTACACAGCACAATATCCTGTCAGCTCAATGACCCCCGTCCCCAAACCAAATGTCACAAAACATCATCCTAATGTTCATGAAACTTTTATAGCAGAGATAGAAAAGAGTGAAGAAGAGGAATCTGATTGCAAAACAATATGGAGGAGTTCTAGAATTTAAGATGTAAGAGATACTTGTATACAAAAAGAAAATTAAAAATACAAAGATCTTTTGGAATTTATTTATGTTAAGTAATGCTCATTCTATAACATTCTGCTAAGCTTTCTTATTTATCATTTAGACATTTACAATATTTTCCAATTCACTAATAGGATAATTGTAATTTCTGGTAGACTAAAGTATATTAACACAAACCTGTAAAAATAATGATGTACCTCTGCTGCCACCATGTGGCACATCTGTATTTTTGTAGTTACAGTTTGAGTTTTGGGTTTCTTTTTTTCTTTTTTTTTTTACAGGATCTGGCTCTGCTGCCCAGGCTGGAGTGCAGTGAGCTATGGCTCACAGCAACGTCAAACTCCTGGGCTCAACCTGCTTCCTTGGCCTCCCAAAATTCTGGGATTATAGGTATGAGCCACCACATGTGGCTCGAATTTTTAAATAATAATTTCATACTTAGTTCTGAAGCCATCATCATCAGCTCAGATCTCTGGTATAAAAATACTATGAAAAACTTGAAGCCACAACACCACAGAATACTACTCAGCCATAAAAAAAGAATGAAATAACGTCTTTTGCAGCAAATTGGACAGAACTGGAGGCCATTTTCCTAAGTGAAATATCTCAGGAACAGAAAAACAAATACCCATATACTCATTTAAAAGTGGGAGCTAAACTATGGGTATAAATGGTTATATAGATGGTATGATGGATTTTGGAGACTCCAAAGGAAGGAGGTTGGGAGGGGGTTAGGGATCAAAAATTACCTATCAGGTACAATGTACACGATTCAGGTGACAGTGAAAGCCCTGACTTCACCACTATACAGCTCATCCATGTGACAAAAAAACACTTGTACCCCCTAAATCTATTGAAATAAAATAAAACAAAAAATAAAACAAAAACTTGAAGAATATGTGTTCCCAAATCATTTACATACCAACAAATTACTGATCAATTAATAGTAAATAGGAACCAATAATGCAGGAAGTATTGTATTATGACCTCTAAAAGAATGATATATTGTCTTGTGCTCAACGACCATACATCTGTTAACATCAAAACACAGGCCAATCAAGTATTAACGTGCAAGAGTTATTGTTCAATTGGACGGCAATGAGTGGTAGAGAAAATGTTTAGTGCTCTGAAAGTAGGAAGGTGCATGAGAATCTTCACAGAAGAGAATTGAGAAGTGTTACAGCTGTTGGAAAGCAGTTAGATACACAGAATGAAAGCAAGAGAGCATTTCGGGCAGAGGTAACATTAAACAAAGGAGGGGTGGAGAAACTGTGGCCTTGGGGCCACACGTGGCCTTCTGGATCCTTGAGTGTGGCCTTTTGACTGAATCCAAATTTCACAGAACAAATCCTTGGGGGATTTGTTCTGTGAAGTTTGGATTCAGGTGAGGGGCCACACTGGGGATCTGGAGGGCCACATGTGGCCTTGAGGCTGCAAGTGAAACAGGACATACATGACAAGCATTTACTGTCAGGCCAAGAAACCTGAATTTTAGCCTATAGGTCAGGGGAAGCCATTGGTTCAACATACATTTTTTTCCCATTGTAGATATAATTCCTCTGCAACATGAACATCTGTGAACTCACATAAAAATAATTTATTTCCCAAACTGAGAATAATCTGGCAGCTCAGACCCTCTAATCCCTCACCCCAATTCAGTAATTTAAGGTTACAGAGCCCTGAAATCAAAGCCAACCAGTTAAATCACTGTCAAATCTCCAGGAGAAAAAATTTAAATATATAAATATTTAAAAGGGTGATGACTGGGCCCAAAAAGATGTTGATAACTTCTTCCTAATATTTCACTGGGAGCTTCTGTTCTGAGAAAACAAGATGTACATTGTAGGGAAGAAGCAGAATTTTAACAAAGAAGACAGGAAGATAAAGTTAGGCTCATGGGACCCTTTCTTAGCAGAGTATGATGTAATTTGTGTGGGGGAGGGGCAGGGTTGGGTAAAGGAATGAAGGGCTGGGACAAATGCAAGGTGAGTGAGACTCAGGCTGTCCAGGCAAAGGTAAAAATCCCAGCATTGGGTCCATTCACTCAGAATGATTCATGAAAAATTCAAAAGAAAGAGAGCTTATTGTGGGTCACATTTTATTGGATGTTATATTGATTTGTTTTTTAAAACACATGGAGTAACAGCATCATGAGGAATAAAGAATCTCCAGAGTGAGGGTCAAATAACAGCTCCTCCATCTTCACATGTGCCAAATCATGGGGGAAATTTACACACAGTCCTCCTGAGGAAAAATAGTAACTCTCAAAGAAATAGAGTAAAAATTCATACTGTAAATGAAAACATTTTCCTAACTGAAACATAATATGCACAGATGTTCCTGTTCACTACAAAACAGCTCCCTGCATTAATATTCAAAATAGCAATGCTTTTCCTTTATTCTCATACAGATTTCAAACTGCTTCCTGGCACTTTAAAGATGCCTAGGAATGTTTCTGTTGCAGAATTTTCTGCTCCTTAATGACCGCTCTGTAGGCAAAGGACACAGTAACATTAGACATTAAAGTCTTTTCTTTAATTTTTATACTTTGAGCATAAGTAAAATTCATAGGCAAGGCTTTCTCTACATGATAGAAAAGCAAATATTAGGATTAAATATTAGGGGCCAACAAAAACAAAGGAATGATATTCCAAATTTCCATTAATAATAAGCACTAGTGAACTAAACAGAAAGAACTCTGGACTGTGTTTATTTTATTACTCTCTTTCTAGCATCTAACATTAAAAACTTAATTTTCAGTATTCTTTGTGTTCTAATAAATGCCATTTAAAGATACAAATTTTCCTCTGAATATTGCTGTCTCTACAGTTTTGGTAAGTTAGTGCTCCCATCATTTATTTCTAATAGTGCTGTGTTACATCATGATTATACTTTAACTTATTTAGGGGAATTTTTTTAATTTTAAAATAAATAATTTGATTTTGTTTTCTTCATTATTCTTCAGGCAATTTCTTATTTTTAATTTCCAATTTTGTTGAACTTCAGTATATGGCCTCATGATGTATGCTTTTGGCCTTTATGGTCTGTAATGGTCAATTTTTTTTGAAAATTCCATGTGTGTTTGGGGGAAAAAAAGAATGTTGTCTGTTGAATAGATAAGTAAATTAGAGCAATCTGGTTAACTGTGATATTGAAGCATTCTACATCCTAGGCTTGAGCCCAGGAGTTCTAGGTAGCAATGAGCTATGATCAGACCACTACACTCCAGCCTGGGTGACAACGTGAAACCCTGTCTCAAAAATAATAATAATAATGTCCAGAACACAATCATAAATTACTCAACACACACACATACACACACATAATGCAAAACCAGGAAAACCTTAAGAAGTCTCAAGAGAAAGGCAATCAATAGATGCCAATCCCAAGATGACCCAAATGTTGGAATTATCAGAAAAATACTTCAAGTAAGTTATTAAAACAATACTCCAGAAAGTAAGAGTAAGCACTTTTAAAAGGAATGGAAAGATAGAAGTTGTCATTAAAGAAATACAGCCTGTAAAAAAAAAAAGAATCAAATGGAAATTAATACAGAATTGATCATAGACCTAAATATTAAGTGTAAAACATAAAGCTATAAAACTCTTCATATAAAACATAGAAGAAAATCTTCATAAATTTGAAATAGGTAGAGTTCTTAGATACAACAACAAAAGCACAATTCATAAAATTAAAAAATTGATAAATTGTACTTAATAAAAATTTAAAACTTTAGTTCCATGAAAGACACCATTAATAAAACAAAAAGACAAGCCATAGTCTGGGAGAAAATATGTGCAATTTGCATATCCAACAAAGAAATTATATCCAAATATATAAAGAATTCTCAAAACTCAACAATAAGCAAACAAATAACCAATAAAGCAATGGTAAAATATTTGAAGACACTTCACCAAAGAAAATATACAGGTGAACAGTAAACACATGAAAAGATGCTCATTATTAGTCATTAGGGAAGTAAAAATTAAAACAATGAAATACAACTACAAATTTATTATAATGGCTAAAATTAAAAGTACTGACAACACTGTGTTGAAAAGGATGTTATGTAACTAAAACTTTTTATACATTGTTGGTGGGGATGTAAAAATTGTACAGAAACTCTGAAAAAATAGTTTGGCAGTTTCTTAAAAACGTTAAACACTTACAATCTGACCCAGCAATGCCATTTGTTGGTATTTATCCTACAGAAATAAAAGTTCGTGTTCACATAAAAACCTAAATATGAATGTTTAGAGCAATATTATTCATAATTTCCAAAATCTGGTAGGGGAAAAAACAAACATCCTTCAACAAATGAATGAATAAATTAACTGTGGAATAGCCATACAATGGAATACCACTCATTAATAAAAAAGAAAGCACTGATGATGCACAATGCAAAATGCATTATGCTAAGTGAAAGAAGCTAGACTCAAAAGGTTACATACTGTATGACACCATTTATATGACTTTCTGGAAAAGGCAAAATTGTAGGAATGGAGAACAGATTAGTAGTTTCCAGGAGATGGGGCTTGGGGGAGGAATTGACTGCAAAGCGTAAGGGGAGCACCAGGGAATTCTTTGGGATGTGGAATTTTTCTGTATCCTCTTTATGATGGTGAGTACAAAAACTTATGCATCATAGATAAGAACACCAAAAAATAGACTTTATTGCATATAAATTTAAAAAATAGATTTTCATTTCACTTCTTGGCAAAAACACTCCACTTGCTTCTCGTGCACAGTAAAAGCCAGAGCTGTTACAATGATCTACCAGGCTCTACAAACTGGCCTTCTATTGCTTTTCTGACCTCATCTTCTACTACTGCCCCTTGATTATTCTTCTCCAGGAACACTGGCCTCTTAACTTATCTTGAATATGAAAAGGAATGCTCTTTCCTCTGGCTAACTCTTTCCTCAAATATGTCCATGCTTATTTACACCCTCAACTTCTCCAGGTCTTTATTTCAAATGCTACCTTCTCATTGAAGCTTTCCCTGAAAACCCATTCTAAATGCTATCCCATCCTTATGCTCTCTCTTTCCTGCTTTGAGTTTCCCCTTAACACTTCAAACCATCTAAAATATAGTATTTTTCGCTTCTTTCTTGGTTCCTCCCATGGTAAGGCAAGCTCCTTTAAGACAAGGATTTTTTACTATTTTGTCCACTCCAATATTCCCAATATTCCTGAATGAATGTCTGGCATATACTAGGCACTTAGTAAATATTTTCTAAATGAAAGGTGCAAAAATAAATATTTGTGGAAAATCCTTTACTTTCCTTATATGGGCTATGCTCCTTCTTGCTTCTTCTTTCTTACTAAAAAGGAATGCAAACTGTGAGCATGAGGACAAAAACCTACATGGTAAAGACGAGAAAATGGAAAGGACACAGTAGAAAAAGCATAGGTCCCTGGTGGCATCAATGAACCTCTTCACTAGCCCTATTCTGGTTACCTCAGCCTTCTTATAATATGATAACATTGTCCACTACTAATTAAGCAGCTCTATGAGGCTTTGGTTCCTAAATGACTATGTAAAAAGAAACAAAAATACGAATGATTTACCTTCTGGACACTTCAGTAAATTAAAACCCTGTGTAAAAATAATCTTCCCCTAAGTTTATCAATCCAGCTAATTTTTGTCCACGTCAGGATCTGATTCCTTTTTAAACAATCTAAACAAAAATTCCCACATAGTAAAACAACTGGAGTCCAAATTGATTTGAGCAAAAGTTTGTTTATTTTGTTACTTGGCTCAAGTCCTAATAAGAACATATCAAATTTCAAAGTAACCAAGAAAGTCTTTATAAGATTTATTGTGTAGACATCAAGAGACTGAGCAAAAAGAAGTTAAGTCTGCAGAATCAAAACTGATACATGACCAGGCGTGGTGGCTCACACCTGTAATCCTAACACTTTAGGAAGCCAAACCTGGAGGATTGCTTAAGGCCCAGAGTTCAAGACCAGCCTGAACAACATTGCGAGACCTCTCTCTTCAAAAAATAGAAAAATTATCTGGGCGTGGTGGCATGTGCCTGTAGTCCCAGCTACTTGGGAGGCTGAGGCAGAAGGATTGTTCCAGTCCAGGAGTTTGAGGTACAGAGAGCTATGATGATGGCACTGCACTTCAGTCTAGGAAACAGAGCTAGACCTTGTCTCAAAATAAATAATAAAAACCTGACACTGTGTACTCCTTCCACTGTAACATAACAAAGCATATTACAGTCATGACAAACAAAGCTCTTTGCAGCATGAGATAAACCAAAATAATCAGTGTCTCCCTATCTAGTTCTGGCTCCCAAAATAGTAAAGTTCTGAGCATTTCCCATAAGCTGAACTCTTCAGTAAAAAGTAAATTTATCCCTGATTTTTGCAACAGTGATGTCTGAAGATACATCTTGACCTTTGTGAATCTGTAATATTTCTCCACAATGAATAAATTTATGTATGTAGCCATGTTGCTTAACAATGGGGATACGTTACGAGAATTGCATCATTAGGCAATTTCATCATTGTGCACAGTGATATATGTGGCACATGACTGAAAGTCATTATGTGGCACACGAACTTGGTAATTTTGCAATAAATTTCAGCAAGTCAAGGAGTGAAACCAAAGCGGATCTGTTCCTGTTAAAGTTAAGCTAACAGTGGCTCTTTAGCCTTAAGGGTAGCTCAGTGCCAGTATAGAGGTAAATATTAGATGGAAGAACTACTGAGTCAACGTAGGCACCTGTAATATACCAGGACCAAAAAAAGAAATGCATAACTTTATAAAAAAGGAACTGGAGACAGAATAAACTAGCATAAAGTAAACCTCCTCGGAGTTAGGACTTTCTAACTCACAGGCTCTGTCGACTAACGGGAGAAGCTAAAACCAAAGCAACACGGACAAAACAACCCTCAGCAAAGCAGAGAACAGCGTTCCGGAACTTGCCGGGAGGCGGAATGTTAGACCGCCAGAGCAGCAGCTACACTGCAAGCAGAGAAGAATGCAGTAGAATCCCGTAATGGAAGCCAGGTTTCCAAAGGCGAAAGCAAAGCCCTCGGAGCTGTGGAGATTCCGTAGGAACGTATGGGAACTTCAGAGAAACAGGACAAAGTGACAGCCAATAAGAGAAGCAAAAAGCTGTGCAAGGAGAAGGCTACCTTTCCACCCAATAATACAACCGCGATACCCACAAATCAGTTGGCGCGAAACGCTTCCGTCATCTCGCAGCGCCGGAATAACAGAAAGATGATGCCATTGCGGGGGGTGGGGAGGGCTGGGGAGGCGCTACTGGAGGTCATGTGACACACTGGAAGCCACCTTTTCCTTATACCAAAAAAAGCTATACAGTCAGATTGACAAGGCCTGAGAGAACTATGTCTGTATTAAATAATGGTTTAGAAGTACATAATATAAATTCATTGTCCCTATGTCTTTTGTTTTTACCTTTTTTACAAATGTCTTAGTGTGATCTTGCCCAAAGGACGGCGGCAGAGGCGCTGGGCCCTGCAATAGAGTCTCAGGCCTAGAGAGCCCGCGTGTGGCGCCTGTGGTCTGGGAAACACGCCGAATACCCGGCTCATAAAGGAAGTTCGGGGCGGGACCAGCGATCGGGCGTTCCTGCGTCTGCGCGAAGATGGTGGACGAAGAGAGTCTCCGCGTGGTTCGTTGCGGAGGCAGCGAGTTAAACTTCAGGAGAGCTGTGTTCTCTGCGGATTCTAAGTATGGGGGCGCCGTACGTTGTCAGCCGGGCTGAGGGGCGTGAGTCCCCGGAGGGCTGTCGGGGAAGAGAACTGTCAGGTGTATTCGGACTCCCCCACTGGCAGATCTGGGCTTTGTGGCGTGGACGCGCGTGCGGGTGATACCCCGGGGCGCGAGAGGTCCTATAGCTCTGCAGGCTGGGGTGCGCCTTTCCCTCCCTGCACAGTTTACCTGACGGTAGATTGAGGAATCCAGGGGCACGTCCACGTGTCTAGAATCTGTTAGGGCTGAGGAGGCTGGAAAATAGTCTAGGCATGGATGTGTACACCACTGCCATTGCAGTGCCACGAGGACTCCTTACTCCCTCGTACAGAATTATGTTTTGGAATGACTAAACTTAAAAATATTCCACTTTATCCATCCCCCCCATATCCAAAAAAGGCATATTGGCAGCCTTTTTTGGAGCTTTGTATGAAAACTGATGTTAGAGACAGAAACATTCTAAGTCCTGGTCTCTTTCCTCAAGAATTCGGTGTAGCTGGAACTATACTACCACTGGGTTCAAAACCCGGTTCTTACATTATGGATCTTTGTAAATTTCTTAATCTCTGCCTCTGTTGTCTCATCTGTAAAATGGGGATACTATTTAGTAATCCATCTCATTTGGTTGTTGGGAGGATTAAATGCCTCAGCATATAAAAAGCACATACAATGCCTTGCATTTAATGGCTCAATATATATCAGGAGTCATCATTGCTATATTGGTGGCATCATCTAGGAAGTGTCACATTATAGTAAGAAAAGGTTTCCAAGTCACTTATGGATAGAGTGACACTTGATAACCCTTTCTGTCTTGGAAGAGAAGAGATAGCATCTTGTGAAAGTTTGTATCCCCCGCAGTATCCTGCATATGTGGGTGTATGGCAGGTAGCTGTTGAATGCATATATGACCGAAGGAGTTTTTATAAATTACCTTAGAGGCAACAACAAAAAAATTGAATCCTTAGTCTTTACAAGTAAAGAAGGCCTTGTTGACATTCATCTTATGAATTGGGGGAAGAAACAGGCTTCGAGAGGTTTTAAAAGTTCTGCGACTTCAGACTAATATCCATGTATCCAATTTCTTCCTCCAGTATACTGTTTCTACACCTTATTCATTATAATGAGGTGTGTTTTGTGTTTCATTTGCTAAGCCTGATGATTCTTTTTAAGTACTTGTCATCTGGCAACACTGGCAAGAATTTGCCTCACAAGTGATAATTGGGGGAAGGCATGCTGGACAAAAAGCAGCTTGAAAGTGGGAGGCCTTGAAAATTGGGGGATTGGGCCTTGTATGTAAAGTCAGTATAATCACCGCATAGGGTATAGGAAATAGTGAGAGAAGAGTTTGGAAGAGTAGAGACGAGCGGGTAGAAGATTAGTGCTGGCCTCCAAGCAAGAAATCACTTTGGCCTAAACTATGATAATACTGAAGATGAAGAAAAGAGATAGGACTTTGGAGTGATTTCACAGTTAGTATTAATTGGAAGAAGATTTTTGAGTTCAGTTTGGGGTCTATCGAGGTACCTGTAAAACAACCACGTGGACATAGTAGTGGGTAGAAATTCAAGACTGAAGTTTGGGGAACTTGGTCAAGATTTAGAGACTGGTGGGGGTGGGGAGGGTCATCTATATAAAAGCTAATAAAGCCATTTTTCTAGCAAATGAACAGGATTATAATGAACTCATCAAGGATTTGAATATTATCTAAAAGGTACCACAGGAGTTGGCTACCTTATACAAAGAGAAACAAAGTAATTTTGTATTTTATCTCAAAGTGCTTTTCAAAAAAGCTGAAATAGTAAATAAAACAACAGAATTGTGGGATTTGGGCAGGTTACTTTTGACCACTAGATCTTGGATCTAGGACTGCTGATCTGGTATGAGAAGATGAGGGAAGGCTTCCAGGGAAAGACTCCAAGCTGAATCTGGAAGTAGAGTCAGGAAAAATAGGAAAGACTGAAAAACTGTCACAGATGGGAGGATTCTAAGGAGATACAACAACTAATGGGTATACTAGATTGGATTCTGGAACATAAAAAGGACATTAGTGGGAAAACTGAAAAAATGGAAATAAAGTTTTTAGTTAATAGTCATGTACCAATGTTAATAGTTTTGACAGATTTGCTTATGTAAAGTGCTAACGTTAACAGAAGCAAGGTGAAGCATGTATAGGAACTCTGTAACTCTTCTGTAAATCTAAAATTATTTGAAAAGAAAAGTTAAATAAAAACCTTACTCCTAGAAAATAAAAAATAGTCAGAAAGAAAACATGTTCTGTGTAGATAGCAGGAAGTGCAAAACCATGGAGAGAGTTGCCTTTGGGAGTTTGTGTTCAAGTCATTTAAAGCCATTGTGCTCTGCTAAGTAACAAGGAGGAAATTCCTTTCCTCTGAGGAAGCAAATCAGAATCAATTAGGGTGAGTTTTCTTGGCCAGCAGTACCCCTTACCCACCACAATCTCAAGGAAACACTGCCTAAAAGACCTCTTGATATTGATGGGGTGTGTCGGGAGGATGGATGGTTGTTGGATTGTGAACCACTTCACTAGAGCACAGTTTTCAAGTGAAAATGTAGTTGCAGTCAGACTGGGTCAAACCACCAAAAACCTTAGGAGTTTAGGTCATATCCTGAAGGCAGTTAGTAAACACTGAAGGATTTTAATTTAATTTTATCTTTATCTGAGGAAGTAATATGGTCAAATTTGTAAAATTTGTCTGGTAGATATGAATATAAAGCTGAACTGAAGGACCACACTTGAAGAATGTAGAAAGCCCAAGAGTGGTCCAGGCTGCAATGTTGAGGCCCTGAAGTAAGGTACTCACAGGGATGGAGAGGAGGCTTCAGCCAAAGGGAAAGACCGTATATCTCAAATGCTTCATTGCTTGTACTTTCTTGATCATAGCAGACAGTTTCACACAATCATGCCTCCTGGCTAACAGCACTTGTAAGATTCCATTGATTGTAAGATGCATCCTGATTTCAAAGAGGTGATCATGTAAAAAATCAAGTATCTTAGAATTGATAAAATAGTGTAATAGTCAGCATCAGATTTACTCTTAGGATTTTGTGATATAGTAGTCCTCCCTTGTCCGCAGGGGATACGTTCTAAGACCACAAGACCCCCAGTGAATGCCTAAAACCTCATATGGTACTGAACCCTACATGCACTATTTTTTTCCCATTCATGCATACCTTTGATAAAGTTTAAGTTACGAATTAGGCATAGTAAAAGATTAACATCAATAACTAAAAATAAAGTAGAACAATTATAACAATATGTCAGCATTACTACTCTTGCACTTTGGGGCCTCTATTAAGTAAAATAAGGATTGCTTGAACACAAGAACAATTTTCAGACAGTCAGAGATGGCTTCTAAGTGACCAATGGGTGGCTTCGACAGTGGTTGTGTTCTACAAAGGGATGATTCACATCCCAGGTGGAACGCTGAGAGATTTCTACACACTACTCAGAATGGCACAAATTTTAACTTACCAATTGTTTATTTCTAGAATTTTCCATTTAATATTTTCAAACTGCGATAGACCTTGGGTAACTGAAACCAGGGAAAGTGAAACTATAGATAAGCGGAAGAGGGGTCTGTTGTGGGTTTAATAGGCACAGAGCAAACATTTTTTATTTAGAAGATACTAGAAGATTTATATTTCTGAGCTTTGTTCTATGATAATATCTATTATGAAACTAGTCAAACAAATGTTACCCCAACTTTACCACTTTTAGTAATTTAGTATCCTGTACTACGTAGAACAAATCCAGAAAGACAATAGCAAAACCAGCATTTCAGCAACAAGAAAAAAAAACTGGCATAAAGTCTTTGTACTTTTCTATGCAAGAGAGGCCCACACCTCACCAACTGCACCAGAGCTTTTGACTTAGCATTTGTAAGCTGGTGTCCCCAGTGAACCATGGAGATTTAGGGACATGAGAAGACACTACTGTTAGGAGAACCATCCAAGAGTAACAGTTGATGATGAATAGCACAGTGTCTGCATCCATTTAGTGATCAGATAACTTGGTTAAGTTGACAGTTTTTGCAGGATGATTTCGTTATAGCCTCTGCCCATAAATAGGCAAGAGATATGACATTGGCCTCATTAATCTCTTCTAAGTTAATGAACCAATCAGGCTTAGATGTCCCCATAGGCTTAAAACAGCACAAAAATTTGAATATACAGTTCTTAAACTACTTGGAAAGAGACCTCTGTTGTGTGATATTATTTTTGTCATAGACAATTAAAAGATTGTACTGCCGAAGGAGTACATGAAACTTATTTTTCTTTCTTTTTTTTCCAGGTATATCTTTTGTGTCTCCGGAGATTTTGTTAAAGTTTATAGCACAGCCACAGAAGAATGTGTGCACATACTGCATGGGCACAGAAATCTGGTGACTGGAATCCAGCTCAACCCCAACAATCATCTACAGGTGTCAAGCAGTTTATAATTGAATGTTTTTAACATTGGCTTTGTTCTTGACAGAAAAATTTGAGTTGAATTTGGCTGGGAAGCTTTCCAGATTATGATGCAGTGAAATATTTGTTGATTTTCTGATTCGGGATATCTTTCACTTGTTTCTCGTTATTAAAATAGGATCACAGCCTAGAACTACATTGCCCATAGTGTATTCTGTGACCCATTTGCTCCACAGGATGCGAATAGGTATTACTTGAGAAGGATGTTTCTGAAATTCAGGGTTAGGCAAAGTTAAGTAGATTTATTGATTATAGATCTTCTCGGGCCCATTTATGTGCATTGTGAATATCCAAAAGGGATATGTAGTATTTGTTGTTTCTCAAACTTATCTGACCTCTGAACCCTTTGGTTTCTGGAACACATTTTGGAAAATGTTGGCCAAAAGGCATCGATTTGGTAGATCTATTCCTTTAAAGGTTGAGTCTTTTGAGGGTTAATGCAGATGGTACCTAATCTTAAAATGAGCATCTAGATGAAAAGAAGGGCTTCTTTAGTTAGTGGATCAACCAGTTAATCTCAAGACAAATTTGGGGATTTAATTTAGTTCAGACCTCCCCACTTTCCCCACAAAGCAGACCTTGCTTCTCGGAATTCAAGAATAATGAAATGGTCATTTAAATTCTGTTCTAAAGTTTCAGCAAAGCTACTAAAAATTTATCTCAACAATATTTTTCTCTTGCTCTAGTTTTTAATCCTGAATTAGTCACAGCCAACTTGAAAGTTATTGGTGGATTTAACAATGGATTTGCATTGCATTATCACAAAGGAAGTAGGGCATAAAGTAACATTGATCTTTTCTTTCCAAATTAAATGAGCTACTCCTAAAAATCAAAGTTAAGTAACTTTTCCGTAAAGTCCAAGCACAGGTTTTTATCTTTGCTGTCCTCTGAGGGTTTCACAAAAGTTTATTACTATGTGTAGCATTTGAATGTTTTTAATAACAAAAATAGGCCGAGCTCGGTGGCTCACGCCTGTAATCCTAGCACTCTGGGAGGCCGAGGCGGGCGGATTGGTTGAGCTCAGGAGTTTGAAACCAGCCTGAGCAAGAGCGAGACCCCATCTCTACTAAAAAAAAAATAGAAAGAAATTATCTGGACAACTAAAAATATATGGAAAAAGTTAGCCAGGCATGGTGGCACATGCCTGTAGTCCCAGCTACTCAGGAGGCTGAGGCAGGAGGATCACTTGAGCCCAGGAGTTTGAGGTTGCTGTGAGCTAGGCTAACGCCACAGCACTCACTCTAGCCAGGGAAACAGAGTGAGGCTCTGTCTCAAAAAAAAAATAAAAATAACAAAAATATTCTTTTGTTAAAATTGTAATTTGTGAAATCTGTATTACTAAGTTTTATAGCAAAACAAAAAGCCATATACACATTGCATGGAAGATTTGTTTATGGTGACTGAGTTAATAAGATTAGAGGGCAGTGATTATGTGGGTATAGGATTCATAGTGTTTGTGTATTAACCATTGTTTTGACAGTGATTATATGTTTGACTTGTGTTTTATTAATCCATGTTCATGATTCTTATATGCATTGACTGATGTATATTTTTTAGTTAATATTATTCTTGGACTTGGAAAGATAATATGGTCTTTTCTGAATCCATGTCCCTATTTGCAGAAATCTTAAAATTGCTACTTTCTTTAAAAAAAACTTAAAATTCTCTATAAACATTACAAACAGAGTATTTTAACATAACAACAACAAAAAGAATCTTGTGTAACCTTAGTAAAATTAAGTCCACTGGGACAAAAATAAACCTATGTGTTACTAAGGGCTTATGCTGCCAAAGTGTGGTCCACAGACCAGTGTCCTAAACTGTTGGTTACAGTCTGCAGTGAGATGGCCACAGAAATTGTCCCGACACTTTATAGCACTTTGACATTTCCATAGCATCCAAGTGCATAATAATTTCTATTGTATTTTATGAAAGTGTTGGTCCTTGATGGATTGGAAATATTTTTTTTTTAAATAAGACATTGTCTAATCATCTGAGAAGCTCTCCTTTAATACCCGTGTAAAATGAAAGCAGTTCAGTTAATAAAAAGAGACTGAGCTGTAGGAAAAATAGCAAAAAGTTCATGAGTGCTTTTCATAACTCAATACTTTACGATCTCCCTCTTCAAAATAGAAGGTTGACATTTTTCCCCTCAGCTTTAGTTAAAACTTGAAATCGATGGATCTGCCACTTCCACAGGCTGTGATAAGAGTATCTATTTTGCAGAAGCATAACATAACTAAATGACTCCACCTCTTTAAGGTTAACAGTGAATTGATGAACAGAAAATGCCTTCTTATCAGCACTTAGTTATTCATTCGATATCTTAATGTATTTCTGTTTTTTAATCAATTTTGTACTGTTTTTACTCTTTTAGCTCTATTCTTGTTCCTTTGATGGCACAATTAAACTGTGGGACTATACAGATGGCATTTTGATAAAGGTATGTGGATTGTTCTTCAGTTTTCCTCATGTGAAAGGAAATGGCCGTATAATTTAATGGTAGACATTGTTTCCTTCTATAAGGCTTCATCCTTAGACTTCCTAAACAAGTGAAATTCATACGCCATTAATAAAAAGATAAATTTGACCGTAAAAATTTTATACTTCTAATATAAAAAGACAAGTTAAAGAAACTGGGAGAAAATATTTACAAAAGATATTATCCCTAATATACAAAAATATTCCCAAAACCCAATAAGGAAAAACTAATAGCCTAGTAGAAAAATTGGCGTAAAGTAGGAATATATAAATTCACAGAAAAAGAAACACAGTAGCCAATAAATATGAATAGAGGCTTAGCCTCATTAATAATTAAAGAAATATAAACTAAAGCAAATGAGACAGCATTTTTCCCTATCAGTTTAGCCAGATTGCAGATTGGAAAAATCTAGCAATAGGTAAAGTGTAGAGAAACAGGCACTTTTCATACACAGTCAATGAAAATAAACCTGAAAATGAATAAAAACATTTTGCTCCAGTAATCTCACCTATAAGAATCTGTCACTGAAATAATGGTGTGTCTATGTAGTCCTTACAACATTGTGTACAGTAGGAAAATAAGTAAATATAGCCTTGATGGCAGTTGAAATTGTGATACATTCATTCACTACAGTATTATACAACCACTAAAAAGAATCAGGGCTATATGTACCAAACTTGAACAGGCTATTCAACAAATATGTATTGGTTGTCTTCTCTAGGCCAGGTGTTCTCCTTATGTTGGGAATACAGTAGTGAACAAAATAGATAAAAATCTCTGCTCTCATGGATCTTATGTTCTGCTGGGGGGAACAGACAATAGACAATATGGTGCTTTTTATCTTTCAGACTTTCACAGTTGGATGTAAACTTCATGGCCTCTTTACTGTTAGCCGTTCGGAGGACTCTGTCTTTGTTATAATAAATAAAGAAAAACCAGGTATCGTATAATTGCCTTATTTTGTTTTTATGTGGTATAGAGTGCCTCTTTTTATTTAACAGTTTCTCAGAATTTAACATTTGATTTTAATCTGAAGCTAACAGCTTTTGGAGTTGGCATTTAAATTGCTTTTGTTGTTACTGTGTTCATTTGGAGAGGCTTTGTATCAGTTCTGAAATATGCAATAATATAAAATGGATTATTTTATATATGGTTGTAATAATAAACCACAGAGCTCAAATCTTAAAGCTGTTTTACAGAGATGGGCTAGAATTTGTCTTCGTACTGAACTTAAATCTATCATTCTCAAGCATCATTATCATTTTACCCATCATTGAACACTTCTGTTTATTGCTCTTGAGTCACTATAGGAAATGGTGTAGAAAATAGATTGAGGCCGGGCTCAGTGGCTCACACCTATAATCCTAGCACTCTGGGAGGCTGAGGCAGGAAGATTGCTTGAGCTCAGGAGTTCGAGACCAGCCTGAGCAAGAGCGAGACCCCGTCACTACTGTAAATAGAAAGAAATTGGCCAAACAACTAAAAATAGAAAAAATTAGCCAGGCACGGTGGCATGTGCCTGCAGTCCCAGCTACCCGGGAGGCTGAGGCAGGAGAATTGCTTGAGCCCAGGAGTTTGAAGTTGCTGTGAGCTGGGCTGATGCCATGGCACTCTAGCCTAGGCAAGAGAGTTAAGACTCTGTCTCAGAAAAAATAAAAAGAAAATAGGTTGATATTAAGAACCAGTAATGCGACTAAATTATTGTCAATTACATTTTCACTATCTTTGGAACATTATTCCATCAAAACTGCCACGTATCAGCATTTTAGGAATTCCTGGAATATTGTCAGTAGTTACATATAATTGTCCTTAATTATAGAATTTGATAAAACAACACTAACATGAAGGATATATCCAAAGAAATTTTCTAATCCCAGAATTCAAGAATGCCACTGTACTTTGTGGTTTCCTCCATAAAATATAGTTGTATGCAGAGTTAAAAATGCAAAGCAGCTTTGCAGTGGTTAGTGGGCAGTAAGCTAAACTGGTTCATGGTTTATTAGTTAAGTGAATCCTTTCCACCACGTTTGTTTGTTTTGTTTTTTCCTGAAGCAAATTTGTGAATTATTATATATCATAGACTTAAGTATAGGAACTTTTGAATAGTGAAAACTGAAAGCTAAATCTGTTTTTTAGCTAAAAGTCATTTAGTGCCAAGTCTTGCAATGAGTGATATTGTATTTATCAAGAATGTAACATTAAGTTTAGTTTTCTTTTGTGGCTCATAAACCACTTCTAAAGGACATTTCAAAAAATGTTCTGGAAATGGCAACATTCTTAATTAAGTTGTCTTCCCAGGTGACTACTTCAAAGATAGCACTCTTTCTGATATTCAAGGTCTATTTTGAATGTAAATATGTGGATCCTTGATATCAGTCCACATGCCTACTAAAAGTTCAGTTTCCTAATCTCCCCAACTGGCAATTGATTCACTGGGTCTGGGATGTAGTCTAGGAATCTACATTTTTAATATCTTTCCAGGTGATTCTGCTCATCACCCATGTTTAGTAATCTCACCTCCTTTACTCACCCCATGATTCCTCAGGTGGAAGGGTAGTCACCAATAGCTGTAGCAAGACTTTTTATTCATGCTTGTAAGACCAGTGATTCTAAACACTGGCTGCACATAAGAATCACCCAAGGAATTTAAATAATAAGATTTTCTGTTGTGGGGACTAATTGTTTACTTAAAAATTCCCCAGCTGAGTCTAATGGGCAAAGCAGGGTAGAAAAGTACTGATCTAAAACTACGGATCTTGGTCATTAGCCTTTTGGAGTTAATTGTGGAAACTTCAAATACTATAATCTAAATTCCATTCATAATGGGATCTAGTGTTACTCTTTAGTGCTTGGCACATCATGGGTACCCAGCATATGAAAATATGGATGTCTATTACATAAAAATGTCAGTGGGACTTGAAAAGATCCCTATGCTAGCTGGCTTGCTTACTACACCACTGGCCTCGCATACTCAAATATAAATACACACACACACTGTCTCTCTTTCTTCATCTGTGTCATCTGTGTTCCACAGCCCAAAACCAGAGTCTCTGATAGCAAATTGTATAAATCATGTTGAAATTACTTCTCCGGTTTAAAAACAAATTAATTTTTTATTTACACATGATTTTTGGTGGTATCATTTCTGAACTATATGTCATATAATTCAGTAGCTTATTGAGCACCTACCATGGCTAGATACTATTTTGGATGCACAGAACAAACAGTAAGTCCCAACAATAAGCTGACTAGGTCAGTTATATGATACCATGAGATGAAAGGTGTTCTAGAGAAAAATAAAGTGGGGGGAGACATAGGCAACATTGGAGGAATGCATACTAAATAAATAAGTGGTCAGGGAAGAAGAATAAGCTGTGCAGCTATGGGAGAAGCATTTTCAAGCACTCCTGACATGTTCACACAGTAGCAGAGAGGCTGGTTGGAGTGAACCAAGGGAGAATAGATTATATATGGCCTTGTAGGCTGTTGGAAGGACTTTTGCTTTTACTCTAAGTAAAACAGCCTTAGAGCCTGGGCATGGCGCCTCATGCCTATAATCCTAGCACTCCGGGAGACGATGTAGGAGAATCGCTTGAGGTCAGGAGTTCAAAACCAGCCTGAGCTACAGCAAGACCCTGTCTCTCCAAAACAATAGAAAAAATTAGCTGGGCATGGTGGTGCTTGCCTATAGTCCCAGCTACTGAGGAGGCTGAGGCAGGAGGATTACTTGAGCCCAGGAGTTGGAGGTTGCAGTAAGCTATGATGTACTCTACTCCACTGCACTCTAGCCCAGACAATAGAACGAGACTCTGTCTCAAAAAAAAAAAAAAAGAAAAAGAAAAAGCCTTGGGGAGAAATTTTTTTAAATGGATGTAAAGAGAAGAGCAGAAAAGTAGATTTATCCTATGAATGATGTGGCACGTCCATAGCAATTCCGAAAGCTCTCTCAGATGGTTTGTTGCTTTTGGCTGCACAGTTCACCAATATTCACATTCCATCTCCATATTAAAGCTCAGCTTAGTACTTTGGAATATACGACATACCGGTAAGACACATTGATTTCACGTGTGTGTATATGAGTTGTAGAATTAGACTTCCATTTAAAACTTGTGTATTCAAAGTGTTCAACTTTAAGATACCTTTCGTTCAAAATAAGGTAGAATTATCTTGGCATCAATTAATTCTAGAGTACTGATTAACAGTTTATATGAATAAGTGCACATGTTCACTTTCTCTAGAGAAGCTTTATGTTAATATAGCTTCCTTTGGCTAGATATATTTCAGCTCGTTTCAGTGAAATTGCCAAAATCATCAAGCCAAGAAATAGAAGCTAAGGAGCTATCCATTGTTTTGGATTATGTCAACCAGTCACCCAAGTGCATTGCCTTTGCAAATGAGGTAAATTTTGTTTTGTTGGTTTTCTGTTTTGTACATAAAATCTCTTTCCTGTAATCTTTCCTTTAAGCATTATAGTGATTTGATATTGCCTTGAATTATTACATTTTTGTTAATAACTGAGAAGTCTGTTCATTGCTTTAGGATGTATTTATGGTATATATATTTTTAGAGCCATCCTTATTTTGTATGTTCTGTACTATTGCTTTTGTAAACCCTCTCATTGTCCCTAAAATATTGATGTTTTGGTATTGTACTGTATTTCTTAGGCTGTCCCATGTAAAGGCCACTCAAATTATTTTATTTATTTAAGATACTTAAAATAACTTTTTCCAAACAATTAGGATCAGAAGGTATTTTATTCTTTTTTTCTTACTTAACATTGCAACATGAGTACACACTAAAATGTTTTTATAAATAATAACTGTGATGTTTATACCATGATGTATTTAGCCATCCTCTATTAATAATTACTTTATTATTTTAAAATCAGATACCATCAAAAGCCCCTGGACTTCACTGTAGTGGCATGTTTCTTGAGCCTTAAGTTTTGTGGCATTATTTTGGTGTTGTTCTAAAAAGGGTTAATATCTCAGAGTAAACTTTTTTATTAAATCAGCATTCTTTGACATCATTAGTTATCACTTAAATACAAATTAAAACCATAGCAAGATAGCACTTCACATCCACTAGAACAGCTAATATTGGCAAGATATAGAGCAAAGTTAAATAAATACCTTTACCCAGCAATTCTACTCCTACACAGAGAAATGAAAACATGACCACAAAATATGTACGAGAATGATTATTGATAATGACTCCAGAATGTAAATAACACAAATGTTCATCAGCAATAGAATAAACAAATTGTGATATATACTCACTCAGTGGAGTGCAACTCAGCATTAAAAAGGAACTAATGATACACCTAAGAGCATGGATGAACCAAAAGGATGATGCTAAGCCAAAGAGGCCAAACACGAAAGAGTGTCTACTGCATCTTTCCATTGACATGAAATTCTACAACAGGCAGAGAAATGAGCTGTGGTGATAGGAATGGATACTTGTTGGTGGGCGTGGGGACATTGAAGAATGATTGTGAAGAGGAAGGAGGGAACATTTCTGAGGTGAAGGAAATGTGGTTGTGTAAGTGTGCACATATGTGAAACATTGCATTTATTGTATGTAAATTATTCCATAATGGGAAAAAATTTAAATCATTATACTTAAAGCTAGAGAGTCTGGTTTTGGAATTTAGGACCTAAGCTCATCTTTTCATTTTCTATCATCATTTTAAAAGTAAGATTATTCTTTCTACAGCCAAAGTAGAGTATATCATTTTATATTAATATACTCTTAATCTGCCGAGCAAAATTATTGTTACTGTTAAGTTTTGTGATCTTCAAGAGTGTTGACTATTGTTGTAAATGCCACCCTCTCTTTGAAATACCAGGGAGAATATGTTGCTGCAGTGCGGGACTTTTACTTGTCTGTATATTTTTTCAAAAAGAAAACAACATCAAGGTAAGAATTTTTTCTTGTTAGCTTTATTTCCTCAAGAATTTGTTATAATTTTATTTGATCCTGTGATCCAAAGCTGTGTCTAGTTTCATTTACAAGAGGTTGTAAGACCACAATGTATAGAGGTATAGTTTTTAACCATCAATGGGTAGGGTTGTGGGAATGTTAGTCACAGAAACCTAGGGAGTTTTTTCCAGCCAAAGGCCCCTGTACACCTAAATTTTGGTCTGTGTACTTGGAGTCAAAGTTGGATGTAATTTGAAAAGCCTTCACCAAGTTCATTCTCATTGCCATTTTATGGCTATCGGAATGAATGTAGGCTTTGGGATACCAGGGCTTAAAATGAGTCAAATTTAGTCTATTTGAACCCCAATGCACCTCTATTTAACATATATTTAAAATGGAGATAAATTTACCTAGTAGAGTTTTGGTTGCTTTTTGTTTTTTGGGTTTTTTTGAGACAGGCTCTCACTCTGTTGCCCAAGCTGGAGTACAGTGATGCCATCCTAGCTCACTGCAACCTCAAACTCCTGGTGCGCAAGCGATTCTACTGCCTCAGCCTCCCAGGTTGCTGGGACTATGGGTGCACACCACCACACCCGGCTAATTTTTTATTTATTGTAGAAATGAGGTTTCGCTATTGGTTTTGAACTCCTGGCCTCAAGTGATCTTCCCATTTTGGCCTCCCAAAGTACTGGATTGCAGGCGTGAGCCACTACTCACCACCAAGTTATCCCTTTGGATTTGTTCCTTTAGATGCCTTAGGCAGTTGTCTCAGATATAATTTCTTAGGCTTGTTTATCCCTCATGCTAAAACTTAGATTCAACGAGAAATTTGAACAAGCTCTGTCCAAGCCAAAAAAATCACTAAAAGGATGTCTTTTCTTTACTTAAATGTCAGTGGCTTCCATAGACAAATTATTTTGACAGAATATTAGTCACATGAACTTTATATCGTATATTAATACGTGTTTACAAAACAATGCTTGATTCTTGATCAAAATTTTCTTGTAAAAAATATCCTACATTTATATTCATCGAATTCTGAAATCTCTCCAATTTTGGTTGAAAAGGCTGGGAATTCCCTTTTACTTAACTACATCACCACTTAGCAGGAGATTTAAGGGAAATTTTTTTCTCCTAGGTTCACTTTGTCATCATCAAGAAATAAGAAACATTCTAAGAACAATTTCACATGTGTAGCGTGTCACCCAAAGGAAGACTGCATTGCATCTGGTCACATGGATGGCAAAATTCGTCTTTGGTCAGTTGACTCATTAAGAGCATGGTGATCAATTCTATACTATTTATATTAGTCCCACAGAGTAGGACTATGTCTGAATCCAAGAAAACATCCTCCCTTTCTTTTCATTTCATACTTACTGTTTTAGGATTTCTAACCTTAAGCTTGTAGGGGGAGTGAAAATTTTATGTTGCTTATAATCATTTTATTAAAGAGAACTTTTTTGTCAACCTTTATCCAAAAAGGAAAGAGTGACAGTAGTGAATATCTGGGAGGGTACCATAAATGGTGTATTATTTGTAGAAGTGATTGGTTAAAAGTAGAAAATGTATTTTTTTGTACATTAAGACCAGTAAGCTTGATACTATGATTTGTTGTGTTTGGCATATGTTTATTACATTCGACATGCCATTATTTCCCTAACTTACACCTACTCTAATTAATTTAAGAGTTTCGTTTTTCTCCAATAGGAGGAATTTTAATGATGACAAGAAATACACATACACCTGTTTACATTGGCACCATGATATGGTTATGGATTTGGCTTTTTCAGTGACAGGTAAGTGCAGCTTTAATAATTAAAATGAACTTTTGAAGTATATGAATCAAGTATTTTAACTCTCTGTATTTATAGTTTGAAAGATTTAAAATTGCAAGGGCTAAATGAGCCATAAACACTTGTATATCACCCCTGTGTTTTGAGCTTTGCTCAGTACAATACTATATACTTTAGGTTTCAAAGCCCTTCACAGTTCTAAAGTGTACATTTGTAATAAAGTCGCTGTTATTAACATAAAGAACATATTTGTATAATGTTACTTTTTTAAATGTATGTATGCACAGCTAAGTATGTAGCTACAGTTTATCAGTTACAAATAGGTATGCAAGGGCTTTACATCCATTATCTGATTTAATCCTTGACCCTGTGAGATAGGCGTCATTATCATCATCTGACAGGTGAAGGAAGTGGAGTTTGGAATTGATAACTGACTGGCCAAAATCGTATGGCTAGTAAATGGGATTTGGACCCAGGTCTGATTTAAAAGCCATTGTTTTTAATTGTTAGATTGCCTCATTCCACATTCACTATTTTAAATTAGTTCAGATCTTTGTTTCATTTAAGCTACATGAGAGTGTATCTATAGTGAATAAAAATACCTCCTTGAAAAATAAGGTGGTCTTCAACAGAAGTGCAAAGTACGGTTTGTCTTTGGTTACTTTTTGCACCCTCACACCCATGTGGTGAAAGTTATTATGTCAGCATATTGTGACTGGTCCTGTAAGAAGGTTGCTAGGTGCCTGAAAAATGAGAAGTCAGGAAAAGTGAGTTTTCTTTCCGTAGGTCTTCCTGGAGACTGACAGGATGAGTCTTGGATGGTACCATGCGCTGTGGGTCCTTAGAAGGTTGCTTGGGTTTAACTCTCTGAAGCCACAGGAAATAGAAGGCACCTTAAGTTTCCTTATGCTTTGGGTTTGGGGAATGATGATTAGTTTAGTTATGACATACGAGAATTGAGACTATAAAAAGAGAATGAAGAGAAATTAACCTGACCCTACAGATTTAAAATGTAGGCTACTCATTAGTCTTCTCCACCCTCTTTCCCACCCCACCCCCCAGAAATACCAGCGAGTGGTACGCATGTGCACACATGTATGTATGTGTTCCAGGCAATGTCTTTATTCTCTCCTAACCTAAGGTCATTTCTTTGCCCTTCCTCCTCAATTTCTCTTCTCTGCTGTGGCCCCTTTCCAAATCAGGGCAAAGACTGACTGGTATTTATTGTCACTGTGACTTTTCTGTTTTGTTGCTCTTACCCATCTTGTCTACCTTCTCCCACAGTAGTTTGCAGTCACAGCTTTCTATAGCGGCCTTACATACCCTTTAGCCCTGGGTCATTCAGGTTTGGCTCTTTCAGGTAGGGACTGGGGAAGAAGGAATAGACCAGTGGGCTCTCAAAGAAAGGAAAAAGAAGAATATAAAGCACTTCTACCCTGAGGCAAGGCTTTATCGTAGGAGGTAATGTGGGTAATCTTCCCTACTATAGAGTTG
>NW_012154396.1:4320592-4358536 GCF_000956105.1 Propithecus coquereli
TATTTTTCTATTTTTTCCCCCCCAAAACACTATCCTTTCAAATTCTTTGGGTGGATATGAAGGCACCAGCCTGCTGAGTGGCGGCCGTGAATCTGTACTTGTAGAGTGGCGCGATTCAACAGAGAAGAATAAGGAATTTCTCCCCCGTTTAGGAGCTACTATTGAACATATCTCAGTCTCACCTGCAGGCGATTTATTCTGTACTTCTCACTCTGATAATAGTAAGTCTAAATTTTTTATTGTGAGGAAACGTAATTTGTATAATACCATATGTCACTTAGCATCTGTAGGGAAACAAAGAGACCTAAAACTAATTGAGTACTATAAGACTTCACAAGCTTTTTTTTCTCCCATTTCTCTTGTTTTTTCACCCCTCTTTACTTCCAAGGTCAGACAGGATCGGGCACGGTCAGGGAGGTATGGCCTCAGACCCTCTTTACTTCCAGATGCCACCAGAATCCAACAATTTCAAAATTGTTTTTATGAAAATGGAGGTCTAAGTGTATTTGGTTATTGTTGTGCCACTGACATTTTCAAAACCCTTTAGTGTGGGATGATGTGGAGAAGTAAAGGGAGGGTTTGGAAGTGGGCATTCATGCTTTCACAAATATAGTGGCATTTTCAAAAGCATGGTGTGATATTCTTTTTTGATACAGGCATTATCTTAGTTGGGAGTCCTGTGGATTCTGATAGAAATAGAGGCGGTCTTGTATTCCTGCAAAGTTTGCTCATCCTGTTAGTACTCAGCCTGGACCAGGGTCTCTTTGTAAATCTACTTCCATTTCCTTCAAAAAAGACCATAACTATGAGTAATACATTAGTGTGGCATGACTTATTTCAAAGTTAAACTATCTTTTTTTAGACATTCTCTCTGTCTTTCTTTATCTGTATATATTATATATGTAGTTTCTGAATTAACATTTAAAATGTATTTGTAGGCACACCTGATCAAACTTAAAGACTCCAAGAGAAAAGCTCTCATTCCCAATGCCTAGCTTTTCAACTAATTACAAAATACAGTCTTGATTTTCTAGTAACACTCCAAGTTAATTAAACTTACTGGGTAGTTTTGTATTCTGGCACATTTCAAAATGATATAAATTCAGGTGACTTCTTCACCTTGAGGTTCTAACCTATTTGTGTTTAAATATTTATTTTTTTACCCACAGAGATAATAGTGATTCACCGAAACCTTGAGGCATCTGCAGTCATTCAAGGCCTAGTGAAAGGTATTGCAGAACACTGTGGATTTGGGATCACGTACATTTTAAGAGTGAATATTTCTCTGATTTCAGCTATCGTTTGTCACTTCTTTGGCAGATAGGAGTATCTTCACCGGTTTGATGATTGATCCAAGAACTAAAGCTTTGGTTTTGAATGGAAAACCTGGCCACCTGCAGTTTTATTCTCTCCAAAGTGATAAGCAGTTATACAATGTAAGATTTTATCCATTAACTAGCCTTAAAACCAGTGAAGTTCTTTACCACTGGGGTCAAGTAATTTTGGTAGCTTCTAAAACAAGATCTTATGCCTGTGCTTACTTGACCACAGTCAGCATTATCTGTGGTTACTTAGTTCAGTTGTTTAGAGCATAATTCTAATGAGGCCACAGTTACAGATTATAGATAAACTAGTTGGCCATCATATACTTGCTCTCTTTCTGTTTCATTTTGTTTCACAATGCACTCCAATTAGCTGTCCCACACATCTGTGCTTTTTGAGTCATGGGGATAAGGAAACAAGAATATGTGGATTGATAATACAAATCTATGTGTTGTGATGGAATAGTATCATATTCACATACTGAAGATAAAATCTTCAGTGTAGATTAAAGAGGAATGCTGCTTGTAACCCTGATAAATGCAATCCAGTCCAGATATCCCACTTTTTTCTTGTGCCTCTAGATTCCTATCCTAGCAAATGTAACACCTTATCTCTTTCTCCATGGCCTTTTAAACCCTTCAAAGAAAGGAAGCTTATTAATCTTTAAACACTCACATCTTATGTAATTCCTGGAAATTGCAGGCACTTAGTACCCTTAGTATTAGGCACTTTATTTACTTAGTAAATAGGGGAAGAAAAAGGATTTTTACAAACAACCATAAACAAAATGCTGGTTTATTTACATTTCTTATCTTTGTTCACTTCATGAAGATTGTAAGTTTATCTCTGCTCTCCTTGTTTCTAGTGATGTGGAATGTAGCCTTGAGATTTTATATAAAGCTATTCGTTCTTAGAAACAAGAAAAAGCACTGCTTAAATTAACAATTCTGTTGTATCGTAATGGTTGTTAGTCATCACTAATAAGCAAGGTCATTGAAAAATAATTACCACCAAATTAGTACTATATAATGTGTTCCCATTTTTAATGGCAATTGTGAGATCCATAGTAACAATTAGGTAATTTTTATCTTTGTCTGAAAATCCATAGATACTAGAAGTTGTCTTGGATGTAGTTAATTATCATTCCTTGACTGCTTTGACATTTGTATTTACGTTAATAAACATTTCGGATTTGTTTCTAACCCCTCAGTTAGATATTATACAGCAAGAATATATCAATGATTATGGTCTGATCCAAATTGAGCTAACAAAGGCTGCATTTGGCTGCTTCGGTAACTGGCTTGCAACGGTGGAACAACGGCAAGAAAAGGAAACTGAGCTTGAATTGCAAATGAAACTGTGGCTATTTAGTAAGAAAACACAAGGGTAATACTACTTGTATAGAAACTTCTTAATTTCAAAGTATATGATATTTGACTTTCTGTTTTATGGTTTCAGTTGTCGGTCTTTAAGATGTTTCATTTGATAAGTTTAGATTCAGGGGTAGGGGAGGTGTTATTCTTACAATAAAACTTTTATTTTTAATTAAAGCTTTCTGCTCTGGGAAGGCATTGGTGTGCTCTAGGTCATTGGTCCCCAACCTTTTTGGCACCAGGGACTGGTTTCATGGAAGACGTTTTTTCCCATGGATCCGGGAGAGGGGCATGGTTTTGGGATGATCCAAGCACATTACATTTATTGTGCAGTCAAACCTCTCTGCTAATGATAATCTGTATTTGCAGCCACTCTCAAGCGCTAACATCACCGCCTGAGCTCCACCTCAGATCATCAGGCATTAGATTCTCATAAGGAGCGGGGAACCTAGATCCCTCACATGCACAGTTTATAGTAGGGTTCCCGCTCCTGTGAGAATCAACTGCCTGGCTGATCTGACAGGAGGCGGAGCTTGTGCAGTGATGCCAGCTTCACTTGCTTGAGGCCAGTCACCTCCTGCTGTGTGGCCTGGTTCGTAACAGGCCACAGACTGATACCAGTCTATGGCCTGGAGATTGAGGACTGCAGCTCTAGGTCATAGTGTCATCTCATTGCATAAATGAAGAAACATGGAATCCAGGATTAGAATCCAAACATTGACTTGCTCTTCCATTGATGTCGTATGTAGTAGCTTTGGAAAAGTCAGAACGTAGGCGGAGGTGTAGTATAGCAAGGGTGTTATGATTAGGTAAGGAACCCTCTGGTTTCTCCTACCATGGCTCTAATAACCATTTATCAAGTCTCTCCTGTGTGCCAAGAACTAGGCTTAGTGCTTTCATACCCATTGTCTTATTAATCTTCAAAAGAACCCTGTAAGATAAGCCCGTTGTCCACATTTTACAGGTGAGGAAATACGCCAAGAAAGATTAAGTGATTGTCCCTCGTCACCCCTCTTATAACCCATGCTTTTTTAAAACCAGGACACTATGCTGTCTTGGTGTTCTTTTAACAGCACAGTGCTAACAGAAGTTATCTTTCATTCACAGCACTGCCCTTTTAAGCTGGAAACAAGCTTTGAGAAGTAGTTTTTGTGACTGAGAATAGTAAATAATGACCTGGGCAGTTTGAATAAGTAGTCTTCTCTCTGTATTTTCTTGCCACAAGAGAGACTTTTCACAGCCATTCCATTTTTTGTTTATTTTCAAAACTCATCTGAGTTCTGTAGTCACACAAGGACACAGGTCATGTATTAGAAATCTTTGCATCCTGTGACCATTAGAATTAGAGCACTCAATTGTTTTTCATTCTAGGTGATAATCTATTAGTTGCCCATTCTTCAAGATGATATTATAAAATGTACAAAATGTAAGAAATTCTTAAACTCATGTGACAGTATTTGTCCTGATGTAGAATAATTTCTGGTTTCCTTCCTACTAGGTTTATTCTTAACACAAAGATTAACATGCCACATGAAGACCACATCACGGCTCTCTGTTTCTGTAATGCAGAAAAATCTGAGCAGCCCACCTTGGTTACAGCTAGTAAAGACGGCCACTTCAAAGTGTGGATATTAACAGATGATTCTGATATATATAGTAAGTCAATTAAATATAGTATGTTTAAAGTACACAATTTTAAAAATTGATAATATTTATCTCATGACTTGCATTCATTCTAGAAAGACATTTTCTACCTTGTTTAATTCTACAGGATATTGCTTAATTTTAATAGATTTAAGAGATTACATTTTCATGTCTTTTTTCCCCAAATTTGTACTTTTTAAATGGTATTCTTGATTAATCATGTACTGATAATTCTGGTTTTTGAGTATATAGTAAAAAGGGTTGTGGCCAGTAATCTTTTCACTGCTCCACTAGAGGGAGGTCAAGGTCTCTAGGAAGGGACATAAATTTCAAACCAGTCAATATTTTGTAGCAGTTCTAACTTAAAGAAGTTGTGGGGAGCAGGATTTTTTGGTTTTCGTCTTTGTTTCTTACTCCTTACTGCGTATAGTGTGCCTGTACAGCAGTGTCCTCTTACCTGCAGAGGATACATTCCAAAACCCCAAACAGATGCCTGAAACTGCAGATAGTCCTAAGCCCTGTATGTACTGTGATTTTTCCTATACACACATACCTATGATAAAGTTTAATTAATAAATTAAGCACAGTAAGAGATCAACAATAATAACTAATAATAAAATAGAATAATTACAACAGTCTACTGTATTAAAAGTTATGTAAGGGGGGGAGCGCATCTCTCTCTCTCTCTCAGAATATCTTGCTGTACTCTACTCACCTATTTCCAGACCACCACGTTTGACTCCTGATAACTGAAACTTCAAAAAGCAAAACCCCGTGGGTAAGGGGGGACTACTGTACTCTTATCCAACATTTATACCCTTTCTAAAAGTTATGGTTTATATTTCCACAGAAAAAGCTGTTGGCTGGACCTGTGACTTTGTGGGTAGTTATCACAAATATCAAGCCACTAACTGTTGTTTCTCTGAAGATGGCTCTTTACTAGCAGTTAGTTTTGAGGAAATAGTCACAATCTGGGATTCTGAAACATGGGAACTTAGATGTACATTTTGCCAGCGTGCTGGGAAAATAAGGTAGGTAAATCATTTGGAAAGTATGTAGTACTTTATTATTTATTCAAACAAATCTCTAAACTTTAGTAATCATTTTTGCTTTCTCCAAAGATAGCCTTATAGGTCAGTGGGACAAGTAGCTAATCAAAATAATAGGAAGCCTAAAATTCTGAGTACACAAACTTACGTGCTGACATTTCTAAAATCAGGATTAACATTTAATTTTTTGCCTACAGATTTTTTTCTTTGTAATAAATATTTTCATAGTTGTGCTACATAATAATCAAAGCTATACATAAGCATCAGTGGATCCAAACCATTCTTATTTTCTGTGCATTCCCATAAAAACTATGTCATGCTCAGACCTCATTGTTTCTGAGAAGGGCAGGGGAAAATAACAGCAACATCTTCAAGACTGCTTCAGGTGACTTGGTGTGAGGCCAGAATGGCAGGTGGCTAATGAAATTGTTTCTAATTCTCAAAATAATCTGATTGTGAATTTACTTTGTAAAACTTTCTTTACAACTCAGATTGCAAGTTTTCCTCTTCTAGGTAAAGAGCATAAAATAGGGTTTTTGTTAAATGATTTTGTAAATTGTACATACATTTTCTCTGTTTTGTGTTAATTGGTAGACTGCACAACAGAATTGGTCATCAGACCTGTTTTACGAAAGAAATAAAATAGCTAAATAAACCTTTCCTTTTGTATTTCTTAGTCCCTTTTTTCTTCAGGATATTATGAACAAAACATGTGTCTGTTTAAAAATCTGCATTGCGTAAAACTACTACAGTGCCTGGAAGCCTGCAGTCCTGTGTAACTAGATGTGCTAGAAGTGAGTGTTGCTAACTTCCTTATGGTTTTAATCTAGGCACCTTTGCTTTGGGAGATTGACATGTTCGAAGTATCTACTTGGTGCTACTGAAAATGGCATTCTTTGCTGTTGGAATCTGCTCAGTTGTGCATGTAAGATATGTTTTTGCTCTAAAGTGATTTGGCAAAACACACAGGGAGTTGACATTAAACTTTAGCATTATAGGACTTAGGGGTCATGTTTTCAGTTCTGTGCCCAGAGAATATATAATTTTTTCACATGACATAGCACTATATTTGGAGTACTAGGCATGTAATAGACATTAGTTATAAACTGCTTAATTGTTGGTAAGTCGGCTTCCATTATCCCAGCCTTTTCCACTGCTTTCGGTGTGTGCGACTTTCTGGTGCCCTCAGTAGTCTCCATCCTCAAGAATTTGAGGAACGTTTCACTAATTTGCAATGCATATTAACCTCTGTACCCCTGACAGCTTAAAATTTGAATGTAGTCTTCCATAGTCCTTCTAACAAGTGTGAACTTAGTGGCATTTTTCTCATTTGAGTGTGTGTTTGGAAGGCATGATAGTTGCTTGGTAATGAACATATGTGATGACTTGTTTTTATATTCTCTACAGTGACTCTGGTTAACAGTTTGCCCACATTTAGCAGTAGAAGAAAAGCACCAGACATAAATTTCAGCGAAATAATAAGCTTTTCATAATGTATAGAAGGAGTATTGAAGTTCTGCTTTGTTTTTCTGCTTCCTACCCCTCACTTAAGTGCAGCCTCCACAGATAATTTCAGTGTGTGTCCATGTGTTACTTAGAAGCATAAAATCCCTCTTTCTAAGAATAATAGATTGATTGTCACAATAAAGATTAGGAATACCACTTTAAATAACAAGTTTGAAAAAGCTTTTGGTAAATCTCTTCCGAGAAGTGAATCACCTTTTTTTCCCCCCAGTGGAGTGGAGTGCAAAATTAAATGTTAGAGTTATGGAACCTGATCCTAATTCAGAGAACATTGCTGCCGTCTCTCAGTCCTCAGTGGGTTCAGACTGTAAGTACAAACCATACTTTGATAGAAAGAGAAGATCTGTTACCTAAATTTTCTTTTTAACATCTTTAACATAATTCGAGTCAAGCCTGCCTTCAAGTCTGATGTTCATTTGAAGCTGTTTTGCCTGAGGCACTGCCCTTTCTTTCTTGCCCAAGGCCTCGTTATTGTGTACATTCATACTTAGTTCTGAGAGCTCCAAGACATTCTTTATTTTTCTACAGGCCAATTCCTACTAAGTCTTCAAGATCCAATAGAGATTGCACCTCTTGGAAGCATTCCCAACTCTCCCGAGAAGATTTAATTGGTCATCCTCTATGCTTTTAAAGCGATTTCTACATATTTCTTTTCTAGTACTTAGGACAAAATACTACTATAATAATATTTTGGTGTCTGTCGTCTGCAGTAGGCCCTGGTCTCTGGAGCAGGGATTCTTCTTTCTTTCTTTCATCTTCATAGCCCTCTTTCCTAACCTGCTTGGCACATAGAAGGCACCAGTGGATCCTTGTTGAATCAAAGCTTAAAACAATGATGACCTGGGCCATTTACTCAGTGGGATGAGTCCCAGGATTAGTGTGGTCTGCTTGCCAGTCTGAGACTAGAACTAACCTTTGCAGGCAAAACGTTATTGTGTCCCTGTTTTTTCCCTCTAGTGTTTATATTTAAACCTAGTGAGCCAAGGCCATTGTATATTCAAAAGAATATCTCTAGAGAGGAAGTCCAGTGGGGAGTGTTTGTTCCACGAGATGTCCCTGAATCATTCACCTCAGAAGCTTACCAGTGGCTGAACAGATCCCAGTTTTACTTCCTAACAAAATCACAGGTAACTGTCCCCACCGCAAGAAAGGCAGTCACTTTCTACATGCGATTTTAGAGAGTAATAGCCCAGGACTATTGGTGTGAGTTTGTTTCTGGGTGAAATAGTTTCACAAAAGGATTATTTCCCAAAAGACATTGTCTAATAGGCTCAGTAGAGCAGTATTACTGGTGCGACTATATTATTACCACTTTATTATTATTACCACTATATTATTACCCCACACCTTTGAGGTTCTTTAAGTATTGCTTGCATTAAGTCTGTGACAGCAAAAACAAAGACAACTATTTTAAATTGTTTATTAGCATGATTCATTTATTTTAAATTTTAGTGTTTGATGTGAATTAAAAGAAAATTTTGACTTCAGTGTGATAAGTCAGTTGTATTTTATTTCATTACTAGTTCTTAAATATCTTTCAGAATGTAATGTTGTAACGCTCACAGGGGTTATTAAGTTTTAAATCATTTATTCCTTTTCTGTGGTCAGATATATATAACAAAATGAAAAATTAACCTTCCTATTGTTTAACACCTTGTAACACCTTATTTAGATTTGTACTCTACAATTTATCTTTTGCATCATTGATTGATTTCTCTTTTCAGAGTTTATTGACATTCAGTACAAAGTCTCCAGAAGAAAAACTCACACCAACAAGCAAACAGGTAAGTTTTAGGGATTCATGGTACAGGCTGCATTGCCGCCTTAAAAAGATACAGTTATGTTTTAGAACTCATCTATGAGAAAAGTGTTTCACTTGGCCCTGAAACAGAATTTAAAATGCTTGTAAACTGTAATGCTTGTAAACTGATGTGCCTCTTTTGAAATTATTAATATAAGGCTCTTTTAAAATTGTTTTAATTTATAATACCAGTAATATATATATGCTTGTGATTCAAAAAGTCAAATAGTTCTACAAGGCTCTCCAAGAAAAGCTTCTACAACACCACTACTACCATGAAGACAGTCACTCCCAACTCTTAGCTGAAGGTTTTAATTTAACTCTGTATCTCAAAGAAACATGTTTACATTTCTAATTCTGGGTTTTTCAGATTTAGGTATTATCTGTTAACTCTGATCTATTGAAGCTAAAATTTTAGCTTTTTTTTTTTTAACACTACCACTCCCTGCATGTACACAGCACATACTTCCTATACTTGTCCCCGAATTTTCTCCATATAGATAAATTTTAAATTGGTTAGATTGGTATTCATTGTCATAGCCATGTAGTAGTACACAGATTGTTGTTCCTTTCTGTGACCAACTTTTTGTTTTCTCTGAAGTTAATGATTGCCTTCTTTTTACATTTGCTTAATTTTCTATTTACTTCTTACCTAATTCAACCCCAGACTCTACCCAAGTTGTGTAAGTCTTCTCAGTATTTTCAGACACATTAGGTATCCTTTCAAGTTATGAAGAAAGATTTCAAAGAGCCTTGTGACTTGCTTCAGTCTGGACTAGTTACTCTGTAAGGATGCACAGTAGTCATCTGGGGATCTACATTCACCATCACTCTGGAAATTTGTTTCACCTTGACTGTGTTAGGTCCCATAGTTTTCCTCTTTTCTTTGGTCGCTCCCTTGCTTTTGAAACACACTCTGTTAGTGCATCGGAAGTAAATTTAAGACCTTGCATGTTTGGAAATGTTCTTATTCTCTCCCACTTGATTGTGTATTATAGAGGTGTAAGTTGAAAATCACTTTCTCTTAGAACTTTGAAGGTTCTCTTGCTTTATAGCTTCTGGTATTACTAGAAGTCCAGTACCACTCTTATTCTTGATCCTTTGTCTGTAATTTGACTTATTTTCCTCTGAAAACTCATTGAACTCATTCAATAATTTTTTTATTGATCATTTGCTATATGCCAAGGACTGTTCTAGACAGTTGGGATACATTAGTGAGCAAAATAGTCAAGTCTCTAAACTTGTGGTGTCTGCAGTCTACAGGAAGACAGCCAGTAAACAACAAACATTAAGTAAAATATGGAGTATTTTAGAAGGTGATAATTATGGTGGGGCGGATAGAGGAAAAGGGGGCATGGGGTGCAGCTTGCAATTTTATTTTATTTTTTTTATTTCAGCATATTATGGGGGTACAGATGTTTAGGTTACGTATGTTGCCCTTGCCCCCCTGCAGCTTGCAATTTTAAATGGGGAAGTCTAGGTAGGCCTTATAGCAAAGACTTCGACTTTCCCTCTGAGTGAAATTTGGGGCCCTTTGGAGGGTTTTGAGTAGAGGACTAAGGAGGAATTAATTCCTTTTTCCCCCCTTATTTTCTCTGCTCTTTGTCTGCAACTCCTCTTATTTGGGGCTTGACCTTCTAGAATGAGGCTCTGATTTTCTTTGTTTTTGGTTTCATTTTGTTTTTTTGCCTGTTTTCTTTCTCTTTTCCAAGAGACTTCCTCATCTTTATCATCTTTTTTTCTCTTACATGGTCTGTTTCTATCACATTTTTGTTCTCAATCTGTTTTGGTCACTGCATTTCCTTTTAGAGGTTTTCCTCAGTATCTGATGATTCTTGGCTGTTCTGATTTAAAAGTAGGCAAAAAAGCCATTTGGAAATTATCTGCCTGTGTGAAACTTGCCCTCTGGCCTTCTATCTGTCTGAGCTATTTTATTGAGAAAAGCTCCAGTGTCATTACAGTTGACCCTTGAAAAACGTGGGGGTTAGGGGCACTCACCCCCCCACACACACAATTGAAATCTGCTTATAACTTTGACTCCCCAAAACCTTAACTACTAATAACATACTGTTGACCTAAAGCAGTTCCTCCTTTTTACTGAAATTCCCTTTATCTTAAATCCTTACAGCTGCTAGCGGAAGAAAGTCTTCCGACAACCCCATTTTATTTCATATTGGGAAAGCACAGGCAGCAGCAGGATGAAAAATCAAATGAAACTTCAGAGAATGAACTGGTACAACTACCCTTAACAGAAAACATACCTGCAATTAATGAGGTAAGCAATTATTAAAGTAAACCATGTGAAACAGATTAAATGCATTTAAAGCACCTTAGGTTGGAGTTTTTGTACAATATCTAACAGATAACATTTAAGTAATCATTTGTATGATGTAAAACGTTTCATACCCAAGCTAAATAGCATAATTTATAATTTGGGATTATTTTGGCCTAGACCTGGGGTGCCCAGAGAGGGGTAGTTGTGGACAGAAATGTAGGAAGGTGGAAATATGTTTTTCTTTGGTTTGGTTTTTCTGTGGGAAAAGCGTTTTCACGTTTGACTCTTGACATCTACAATAAAAGGTACTCAGTAAGGACATTGAAGGAACAGGCTGCTGAGAATAATCTTTTTATCCTTGCAATCCTATTTTTCTGTTTTTACTCTAGCTTCTTCACACTCCAGCCCATGTACTGCCACCTGCTTCTTTCCTGTGCTCCATGTTTGTAAATTCATTGCTGCTGTCCATAGAGACTAAAAGGTAAAGCAGTTCTTTAAATACGTTTAGATACTCTGTTTGGGGAAACAGGGTGGTTTGTGTTATCCTTTATTAGAGTATTCTACTGCATTTCTCTTTATTTCATAAGCTTTAAAATAGAGTTAAAGGATATAGGATTATTAAGTCAAGTAAAATACATTGAAAATGAGTCTCGGAAAAGGGATCTTTTGTGTGTGTGTGTTTTAAAAATTTGGTATATAATTCAAAATTACACTTTTATAAATTCACCTAAAGTTTTAATAACCCATGATTTTTAAAGTGCGCTCAATAATAAGAGTCTTCATTTACTTTGTTCATTCAATTATATTTCTAATAGGTGTCTTAAATTAGAAGGTTATTGTTTAAAAACATTTTCTAATGATATGTATATTTTATTCTGTTACTAAAGTGCTGAAGAAATTCCTGAAGATATAGATATGGAAGAAGAAAAAGAAAGTGATGACTCAGATGAAGAAAATGATTTTAGTGAAAAGATTCAGGATACAAATGACCCAGATTTAGGAGAAGATATTATACATCAGTTGTCAAAAGCTGAAGAAAAGGAACTGAGAAAATTCAGGAAAGTGGACTACAGCTGGATAGCTGCTCTTTAAGCCTTGGCGATAGGGGAGGGTTCTTGTACCTTACGTTTTTTATTGTATGTTGATACTCCAAAAACATCTATTTTAATGTTATTTCTGTTCTTAAAATAAAAAATATTGGCAGGCTTTACTTTTTTAAAAAACTGATAGTACAAAGGTATATCTGCATCGTGCTTTACAGTTACGGGGTACATTCATATATCACATGATCTCATTTTTTATTTTGAATCACACATCAGCCTTACGAAGTAGGTAAGTATACAGCATAACTGGGAGTTGAATTTATACAGCTGACATCCCTTTGGCTGCAATTTGGAAATAGAAGAAGTTTTGAAAATTGAAAGGCTTGGTTGATGTTAATTGTTTTGACACCAAAATTCATTTGGTGGCCAAATATGACCTGAACTGATGGGAAGTCCTGATACATTCCTCTTAGTGTATTTATTTCTCTTAGAGAAATTTAGAGTTGATTTGATTATGTAGTGTTCCACAGACCCCACCGAGGACAATAATATCAGATGCCTAAAATCTGAAAAATTCTAAACTCGCATCATCTGGCCCAAAGTCCCATTGCTATAAAAAAACAATCCAAATCCCCTCAGTTTTATGTTAAAGTAGTGAAGTTGCTACATCTTAACCACTTAACATTTTTAGCTTTCCAGTTTCCTGATATACTTCTATAAAATTTATATTAAAATGTTAACAAAAATAGGAAAGTGTACAAATCATAAGAGCACACACATCTCAATGAATGTTCACAGAATTGCTGCAAATGGCTTTTTAGTATATGCTGTAGACTGTTTATGTCCCCCCAAAATTCATATTTTGAAACCTAAACCCCAATGTGGTGGTATTTGGAGGTGGGGCCTTTGGAGGTGCTTAGGCCATGAGGGTGGAGCCCTTGTGAGTGGGATTATCGCCCTTATAAAAGAAGCCGGAGAGCTCTCTCACCTCTTCTGCCATGTGGGGACACAGCCAGAAGACAATTATCTGTGAACCAGAAAGCAGTCTTTCACCAAACATGAGATCTGCTGACACCTTTTTGTTGGATTTCCCAGCCTCCAAAACTGTGAGACATAAATTTCTGTTTATAAGCCACCCAGTCAAATTGTATACCATCACCACAATCAATTTTAGAACACTTAGATCACCACAAAACTGGTCATTTCTTTCAGCCTCCCCTACTGTACCCCCTAGGCAACAACTAATCATCCTATCTGTAAATTTGCCTATTCTGGACATTGCATATAAATGGCATCACAATATGTGGTGGCTGGCTTTTTTCATGTAGCATCCATCTTGTAGCATGTGTCGGTACTTCACTCCTTTTTATTGTTTTCACTTCTGGATATATACCTAGGAGTGAAATTGGTCATTTGGTAACTCTATGTTTAGCTTTTTGTAGAACCACCAGACTTACAAATCAGCTGTACCATTTTATATTATTTGCATTATGACACAGGGTACGGTTTTGAACAGCACAAATCTAGAGATTTAATCAAACTAACTTGGAAATTTTAACTAAAACAAGAAAGACTGTGTCAACATTCATTTTGGTCTTGTCAGCCTCTCTCTCTCCCCCCAGGGGTTGAGACATATTGACACAGTTACAAATAAATTTTATTCTTATTTTGCCCTATTTAGACACGTGGTACTTTCAAGTTCAAGAAATACTTGTATTTTATAGTTATGCATGAAAGGTTTTACACTTTCAAATCAAATTAAATTTGGGACATAATCTTTTTAAAATAGTGATTATAACCTGAAATTTTACTTTTTTTTTTTTTTTTTTTAAGATAGTCTAGCTCTGTCACCCAGGCTAGAGTGCAGTGGCATCATAGCTCACTGCAACCTCACACTCCTGGGCTCAAGCGATCCTCCCCCCTCGGCTTCCCAGAGTGTTAGGATTACAGGCATGAGCGACCACCCTTGGCCTGAAAAATGCACTTTTTAAGTGTGGATTTAATTACTTTTTCTAAAGAGTTGATCAATCTTACACTAAATTGCTAGGGGGGATTATTCTAATTTCTCCTTCAATACTAAAAAAAAGAAAACCAGATCATAAGGAAGTGGCCACTCAATTCCTTAAAACCCGGACTTCTGTCCAGCAGATTTGTAGTCTGTCCCTCAGTCCTCAGTTCCTTTCTCACAGGAAACCGGTCCCATCATAGTTAGGTGAACCCATAAAGACAACTCACATTCTATCTTCCCCGTTGTTCATCGCATGTATCTAGCAAGGCATGAACCTGTTACACCAGGTGCTCTCACTGGTGTGTCTGTGATGAAAGGCACAGCCTGTGATTCGGGAAGTCTATGATCTCAACCCCACTGGGGGGTGGGCCACCTGGTAACTGCATACTACATGCCACGCATTTTACATACATCACACTCTGTCTACAGTTCCATATGTCAGGTATGACCCCAATTTGACAAATGAGGAAACTGGCTCCAGAAAGATTAAGGAAATCCTACAAGGCTATCAGAGGTGGGGCTAGAACCAGAGGAACCCGCCCATCAAATCCCAAATCCTGTACCCTTCTAGAATAATACATTGTCTCCCAAACACTTAAAACAGCTAGTTAGCATTACAAAAGCATCTGTAATTGAGAAGGAATTGTGATAAGAAACAAAATAGCCCAGTTTTAGGACTAATCCCGGCTGCAAACAAGAGCTAGCCAGCTTTGAACTGGCTTAAAGTCCTTTAAACTGAATTTAAACCTTTCAACCACCTCTGTAAAATGAAGTGCTTCTCGCCAGGCAGATGGTTTTGCTTGCCTGACTAGTATAATTATGTTGAAAATATAGGAAAAGTGTATAAAATTTGAATATTGTGCAAGATTATGCACTTGAGAATATGCAAATTTTTGATGAAAAGTCTAGGCAATTGAATGACTGCATATTAATTAAAACAGGTTCCTTGTTAATGTGCAAGAAAAATGTTCCTCTTTGCTTTTTTTTTTTTCTTGTCATAGACTAACACCCAGTGTAGAAATTACAGACTACGTTGTAATGTTGTGGGTAATATATTTTAAATAATTTCGGGTCTTTGTACTATGACCATAATGGATCCCTTAACAAATGCCTATTAAGTTAAATCTAACCATCTTGTTAAAATGAACTAAATCCTGTAAATGACACTGATTTTTCTGTAAGGCGGCTTCACTTGACCTACTTCTTCTGGAAATTGTGCTTCCTCTGTTAGCTGTGTTTCTTGATTGCCGTGAAAATAACAAAATTACCTTAAGACACCCAAGTCAAGACTGTATCACCACACAATCTTAACTGAAGACCCAGGCAGTATTTAGGATGCCAGGTAGATTATTTATCACTGATGAACACCTCTGAGATTAAAATGAAGTGGAAATGGAAGTAACTGGGATTTGATAGTGGTATACTATCAGGGGAAGAGGGTGAGTAGAATAGAATCAAGAAACACTCAACCAGAGATGCAATCAATGGTTGTATTGCTCAAATCACTCTTGTTTTTCAAAAACCACAAGCAAACCACTGAGTCTCTGAGTCACAGTTTCTTCATCTAATTGCAGAATTACACAAAATTGCCCCTTCCAGCACTGATATTCTGTGACCACAGAACTAAATTATGTTTTGTAATGTAATACAGGGCTCATTCCCATTCCATGCCCCAAAATGCCAAGAAACTGGTCTACCAAGTACTAAATTTCTGATACATATACATAAATATGTGACTATGTGGCTATCTTAGTTTCCCATCTTCAGACATGACGCACCTATGGTTTAGAAACTCCTTGGGAGATCAGAGCACTTGGTTCACAAAATGAAATAATCAGACATGAAAGTGCACCAGTTCCTCCCATTGTTCTGTTGAGTTTTGATAATCCTTGTTACTCTAACGGAAGGATGAATATAAGTGCTCTGAAAACAAGCATTTTAAATGCAAATATTGATATTATGCTCTAGTCACATAGGAAGGTAAATTTAGACTTCTTGTTCCTTCAGAAATGCTTGTTTGTAGTTGTGAAATCGAGTCCACTAGCCCAGCTCTCTTAGGTGAGCGCTATCTCTTCTAGAAAGAGGATTGGTGTAGGAGTGAGAAGACTACCAGGTCCAGCTCTGCATCTGCCTAAGTTTGGGCTTGTATTCAGTAATTTAAAGTCTTATTTTTTTATCTCAAAAAATAAAGAGCTTCATAAGATGGTCCTCTGAACCCCTTCCTGGAGTGTCAAATCATGATTCACCAAAGTGCACAGAACTCTGTTGGCCTTAGCCAAAAATATATGTGTGGCTCTGCTACATAACTGCAGCCTCCTTTGGTGCTGGACAGAAGAGGAAACAAGCAGCTTCCAAGACCACATTTCTGAATAGGAGAGAAGACTCTGCACTTACTTAGGCTCAAGATGTCCTTGGACTGAATCTCTGCAGAACAGGATTGGAGTCAGAACTCCTCATTAGCAACATCTCCAGAAACCATGAGCAAAGCAAAACATGGGATGAGGGGCCGGTTGTATGACACACGAGAGGCACTCATATTTGTTGAACGAAGGAGACCAAAGTGAAGAAGATAAGAGCAGATAGGGTGGCTTTACTTACACTCAACAGTCAAGGTAAAAACGAAGGGCCAAAGCTTGCCATGTATAAGCAAATCTTTTTCCGAGGCTCCATGTACTCCCGTAAACCACTGAGGAGTGACATATTCTGCAACGTGGGCAGCACAGTCCATGAATTTTAGGCAGGCAGTGAAAGGATCTATGGAACTCCTGCCGCCTAATATGCCTGGCTCCTTTCCACTCCATCCCACCTGTAGGACACTCTTCTCTCATCCCCCCAATTCATAACCTTGGCAGAAAATATCCTATTGATTATATAAAACAACCTAAAGGAAACATTGAACACTACAAAATAATAGCATATGTCCAGATCTCTTATATAACGGGGCAGACAGAGGTGTAACTGGCTATTGAAAACTGAACAACCCAGAGAACACCCCTTTACTGATATGTCCTATAATCAGGAATATCTGGAACCAAGGACAAGAAATTGCTATTTTATATTTACCATTGCCTTGTTCCTGACTCATCCAACTTTCTCTTTTAGTGAGAAATTAGACAACTCCGAATATTTCTGCTTCTCTTTCAAGCAACTCTATAGCAGGAACAATCTGCATACCAGTCACATTTACTATTCGGGATGTTATAGAATCTACACCCAGGGAGCTCTTGGAGTGCAAAGACAGTGAGCTCAACCTGAAGCTCAGTCACAGGGGCTCTGCTGAGTTACTGGGAAAACCCCTTAAATTTCCCTGGGCATCCGTTTCCTCCTCAGTAAAAGTGAGAGGGCTGAGTCATCTCAGCGAGCTTCCAGCTCTGAATGTCCTTGACTGGAAGTGTACTGTATAATACCTTTTGTAATTAAAATGTTAATTAACACTTTCATAGCAATAATTTATTGTTGAATATGCTAGTGCAGAATTGTTAATACAATTTAAAAAAAGAGACATGGTTCAACACATCTTTCCTGGCTTAGACACTGCAGTGACACTCCCCCAGGGTCCTGCCTTAGCACTGCTCAAGTCTGGGTGTGTGGTTGTTGTTGTGGAGAGCCGTGCAGTTCAGGGAGGTGGAGGGCAGATCTGACATGAACAACTCATCACAGAAATCACTGCAAGTTTCTTAAGGGCCCCAGAGATATAATAATAATATAACAATAATGAGACTAATACCCAATGTTTTTCTAGGGCTCATATGTGCCATTTAATCCATACCTTAGGATGCAATTACATGTTAAAATGCATTTTGTTATCTCTATTTTGCAGGGTAGGACGAGACCCAGGAAAGTTGCGTGAATTGCTCGAGGTCACAGTGCTGGTAAATGGAGGACCCTAGACTCAATCTCTGTTTGACTCTGGGACCTGTTCCTTAGCCACCATGGTCCCCAAATCAGCAAGCTTTCCTCGCCACCACTCTCAGGCCTCTTGCAAGTGCAGTGCCCCCAGTTTGGAGCTTCCCCTCCAACAAAGCTGGGTCGGGCTGGGGTCTCTTCCCCTCCTCACCCACCGTGCAGGGGTCGATGATGCCCGCCTCTGCCCCCATCCCCACCTCTGGAGGCCCTTTGGTCTCCTTTGCACTTCCTCTCAATCTTGCTGTAGCCTCAGCTACTCTGCAAATCCTGGGCATCTTCCTGAAGCTGCTTAGCTGGTTGAATGAACACCTGGCCATGCCCCATGGAAGGTGACCACCTGCCTTGGCAACAGCACTGTCACCATCCCAGCTGGTATGAGAAGGGCTATGGATGCCCCATGTGGTACAGAGCACAGCTCAGACACACTGCAGGCCTCGCTGCTGGTGCTGGCCCAGGAGCTGCAGGCCACTCATACTCTGCATCCTCTCCCTTCTTGTAGGCCTGCTGGGCCAGCTGGTCTGCCTCTCCGAGGCCAGGAGTAATACCTATGTGGAGGACAAGATGTCCATGGCCCATCTGGTGATCGCCTCCAGAATTATCTTCCTCATCCTGGAACTGGCCCTGATCCCCATCTGCTGGACAGCCCACATCATCATCTGGGACTTGAACAAGCTCCTGGTAGCAGGGGCCACCCTCTACCTGGGCTGGGCTGCCTCTGCCTCCCACCTTTCTCTGTATGGGGGGAGGGTGGAGTGGAGGTCTGAAAAGCTATAAGTGCCCATCTGGGGTTGTGGGGCTCCAGCCATTACGTGGCTGTCTTAGCCCCCTGGAGATGCTATAACAATATCATCAACTGAATGATTTATAAACAACAGAACTTCTGGAGGCTGGGAAGTCCAAGATCAAGGCACCAGCAGATTTTGTGTCTGGTGAGGGCCCTCTTCCTCACAGAAAGCCATCATTGGCTCCTCCAAAGATGAACAGGTGAGGGAGCTCTCTACCCTGGAGTCTCTTTTATGAGGGCACTAGGCCCATTCACTACAGCTCCCCCCTCATGACCTAGTCACCTCCCAAAACCTCCACCTCCTAACACCAGCATATTGAGGTAGGATTCCAACATATAAATTTGGGGGTGGACACAAGCATAGCGATGGCCCTTTACTCTGCCTCTGCCCTGCCCTGCTACCTCTTTGGGGACCCTGGGTATTGCACTAAGGATGACATGAGAGGAGGATGGGGGAGTGGCGGCTCCCTTGGCAATGGAGACTTCCCCTCTTGGATGGAGTCATCAAAGAGATGGTCATACTTGACAGCTTTGGGGTTGCTTTTATCTTTTGTTTTTTCTTTTTGCTATTTTTATTTTTTCCAGAGTTTTTTAAATTTACTGAATGACAGAGTCAAGAAAATGACTCCGACTCCCACCCTAGACTCAACTGCCAGTGTTCTCACCCTTGGATGATGGAGCAAAAGAGACGATGCTTTGAAGCTTCTGGATCTTCCTCCACATCTCTTCCAAGACTTGGAAATTGGAGCTCTTGGACACATCCTCATCTTGGAGGCAAACCTGGAGCTGTGGACCCAGTGGGATTCGTTGCTTTCTGTCCTGACTCTTCCTGACAATATCATCTGTCTCTGGGAGGAGCTCCTGCTGCTTGGGAAGAGCCTCCCTGGACCTGTAGGGACCACGCTCTCCTTCCCCCTCAGTCCTCCCCCTCCCAGGGGTGTAGTTCCTAGAACAGCAGTAGATAAGTTACCCAAGAACCCATACCTCTAAGTCTTCTGACCCCTGGATCCTCTGCCCTGTTTAATCTGTTACCATGTTCCCTGTGAGAGTCGGGACTGCCTCCCTGGGTCCCAGCTGGGCTGTAGTCACCAGACTCGCCAGGCTCACTTTTCAGCCACTGCTTGCTTCTGCCTATGCCCTGGCCCATACTTATAAGTTGCTGGGAAGAAAAAAAAAGAGGTATATGGGGAGGCATCCACGGCTCAGGCTCTATCTCACCCATCAATCCCCTTGGCTAGAAATTCAGGAGATAATTTTAAAATTCGTCAAAGACCACTGAGTTTTTAATATTCATCTTTATTAATCTCATCCTGAATATGTACACAAAGTATTCTGGCTCAGAGGCAGATTTCTTGTTAATTACTTTACAGTAAATAATAGGCATGCTGGCACACCAGGGTGTCACAATGAGCGCCAGGTCAAATGTCTTACCCAGTAACTGGACACTCTGTAGTGAGCGATGAGGAAAAGTGATTTTTTTCTTAGAAAAATAATGAGTCTGATTGCTTGCTCCTTATGTAAACAAAGTATCTCCAGCGGCCAGATAGCCTCCTGTGTCTCAGCTTTTATGACCTGGAAATGATGCCAAGGTCTGGGCTTCATACCAAGGGAGATAGGACTACCATCTTCCTGGCACCTCAGGGCTTAACCTAGGGACCTTGTCTGTGTTTTAACCATTTGGCTGTCTCCAGGATATAAGAGAAAATTTATTGTCATTTCAGAGCAGAACAATTAGACAAGTGGGCACGGATCTTGTTCTCATGATATGCGAAGAGTGTCAGGAGGTGAGGGCTTCTTACAGGAGCACTAAGAAAACTAGGAAAGCTTTGTTTCCCTCCAAATAACATCAATGTTCTGATAATACCAAGGAGTGCCTGGATATTTCTCATGTCCAAAAGTTCAACTTGATTCTACCAGTTTTTGAGTTTATACTTTGCACAAAGGTGAGTGAGAGCCAGTCCTTGTCCCTAAGTTTCAATGACACGTATCGTCAATTTGTTATAGGCTGGTGGGACCTGAAGCTGTGCCTTACCCAGTTTCAGAGCAGGCCCATCATCATCACATAGAGGGAGGCTCAATGTTAAATAGCAAGAGAAGATGCTAACCAGATGTCCTGCCTTCAAACAACCCGATGAAAATTGCTGGCTCTGTCACTGCACACAGCTGCTGTCCTGGGGGCGTGTACTGTTGATAGGAAGTTATCTATCCCAACCCCTCTGCAGTTTACAAAATGCAATGCCCACTGAGTAGCTCATCAGTCTCAGTAACTATAAAGTAGGCAAAGAGTGATATAGCCCAGATGTTAAGTGACTTGCCCAAAGTCAAATGATGAATAAGTGACAGAACTCAAATACAGACCTTTCGACTACAAAACCAGAATCCTTTCCACTGCCTTTGTTCTGTGTAATTCTATGTAAAGCTCTCAATAATGTTAAAAATACAATGTTAATTATTATAATAGTTGTTATTCTCATTCTACTTCTTATGACAGTAAGATATTATTAGGTTGGTGCAAAAATAATTGTGATTTCTGACAGAATTTTAAATTATTATGTAATAATGAGGCTCAAACACATCTTTATTAATCAAAATAGGAACCATTACAATCAACATATTTTTGCCAATGAGAAATAAGTTTGTTTATTCCTGTAGCATAAAAATCCATGCTTCAGGATTCGAGGAACTCATGGAAAGCATTTTCTGCATCCTGCTGGTTGTGGAAGCATCTTCCCTGCAAAAAGTTGTTGAGATGCTTGAAGAGTGGGAGTCGGTTGGCAAGAGGTCAGGTGAATATGGTGGATGAGGCAAAACTTCGCAGCCCAATTTGTTCAACTTTTGAAGCATTGGTTGTGGGACATGCGGTCGGGCATTATCTAGAGAATCGGGCCGTTTCTGTTGACCGATGCCGGCGGCAGGCGTTGTGGTTTTCATTGCATCTCATCAATTTGCTGAGCAGACTTCTCAGATGTAATGGTTTCGCCAGGATTCAGAAAGCTGGAGTGGATCAGACCGGCAGCAGACCACCAAACAGTGACCATGGCCATTTTGGGTGCAAGTTTGGCTTTGGGAAGTGCTTTGGAGCTTCTTCTCGGTCCAACCACTGAGCTGGTCATCACCGGTTGTTGTATAAAATCCACTTTTCCTCAAACGTCACAATCCAATCATGAGATGGTTCATTGTTGCGTACAAGAAAAGAAGACAACACTTCAAAACAATGAATTTTGTGATTGTCGGTCAGCTCCTGAGGCACCTACTTACCTTAGCTTTCCAATTTGCTTCAAATGCCAAATGACCACAGAATGGTCGACAGCTGAGTTCTTCAGCAACTTCTTATGTCAGTGTAAGAGGATTAGCTTCGATGATTGCTCTCAATCGGTCGTTGTCAACTTCTGATGGCTGTCCGTCCACTGTGCTCCTCACCTTCAAGGCTCTTGTCTCTTTTGCAAAACTTCTTGAACCACCACTGAGCTGTACATTCATTAGCAGCCCCTGAGCCAAATGGGTTGTTGACGTTCTGAGTTGTCTCTGCTGCTTTACAACCCATTTTGAACTCAAATAAGAAAATCGCTCGAATTTGCTTTTTTGTCTAACATCATTTCCATAGTCTAAAATAAATATGAAATAAACAGCAAGTAATAAGTCATTAGCAAAAAAATAAAACGAGAAATGTGCATTAAAAGGATGTATGACAACCACATTTAAGAATGTATTCCAATATCAAAGGGCAAATTTCAACAATGTTAAAATCACAACTACTTTTGCGCCAACCTAATACAACTTTTAAAACCAGTCCAGCTTAAGAAATTATATAAGAATAAATTGAATATTGAATAGCATTAGATTTTGGCTGAAAAAAAAAAGAATGAATTAAAGCCCCACTTGTCATATGGCTTAACTCTAACACTAGAAAATGGGATTAGTAAGTGGGCAAAGTGGTGTGTGACAATCTAAAATGATATTGCTCTTTTTTCAACAACAGTATTTTATAAATATTTTATAATATAAATGTTTAACACTTAAAATTAGCAAACTTTCATTTAAATTAAAACTCCATTTAACTAAAGATGGTTAACCTTAAGAATTGTACAGTAGTTGAATTCTGCTATAAAATGCCACTCCTGTGCAATACGATGAGAACAGCACCATAGCTGCTTATTTTCTCCATGGCTCTTCCAAACCCCAAGGAGCAGGGGAGCTGTACTCAGACAAGCACGAAACAAAATGCAACTCAAATTAACTGCACAAAATGATTCCTAATAATTATAAATACATTTTGACTTAGCCATCCAACCAAATAGCTGAGGGGTAACTGCAGGTATTATTCTATAGAGTTGATAAAAGGTTTTGTTTTTAGAGCTTAGTAAAAGTCCTGCACCAGATGAAAAGTCACAGTTTAAGGATGCATGTTGTTGGCTGGCTGCTGTGGCTCACGCCTGTAATCCTAGCACTCTGGAAGGCCGAGGAGGGAGGATTGCTTGAGCTCAGGAGTGCGAGACCAGCCTGAGCAAGAGTGAGACCCTGTCTCTACTAAAAATAGAAAAATTAGTGATCTGTGGCACACACCTGTAGTCCCAGCTATTCCGAAGGCTGAGGCAGGAGGATCACTTGAGCCCAGGAGTTTGAGGCTGCTGTGAGCTAGGTTGACACCGCAACACTCTAGCCCCAGCAACAGAGTAAGACTTCGTCTGAAAAAAAAAAAAAGGATGCACATAGTTACTATGCATACACATTTAGTATCTATAATATAAACACCAGAAATGTACATTAGAGTGCCCTCACTAGTCAGGCACAGTTAAAAAAGTAAAAGATGAGGTAACATGATTCTCATAGTTCAAAGGAATCCTGCCTGAAGAGTTTGAACAGCCGCCAATAAATCGCTTCCATTGTTCAGGGGTTAAGACATTTCTGAGACCCTCAGGGTTTAACAAAACTGGATTCACTGGCTTTTAGTATAGCGTCAGCATCTTTTACTGCATGGTAGATACCGTACTTCGCTATGGGTCTGTGACAGGTAATGGAATTCCTCGGTAAGCCAGAAGAATTTAACATGTTCTAGAGCAACAAAATCTTTAGCCATTTTGATATAAATATGTAAGTTATGAGCCTGATAAGGAGTGCCTGCTGGGATAAATACATCTGCGAACAACCATACAATAGCTCAGCCTTTAACTCCAAAATCTTGCTGAAGATGTTTTCATAGTGATCTGACCAAACAAAGTAGCTTGGCAGTCCAGAGACCAAATTCAGTTGCCATCTCACCTTGTGTACTCAGTGTACTCAGGCAATGCAATGTTGACCATCAGATTAGCAAACCTGGAAGGCATCATATCTCTAAAATCTTTTCCTGGTGGCTATTCCTTAAGTTTCAAAATCATTAATTCTTTTTCATTTTCAAGTGATTTGGAACAACTTCAAATCCACTCCAGAAGTCTCTTACTGTGGCTTCTGTGATTATTTCATTGGTTCTTGAATTAACTAGGTTTACTTCCGTATCACCAAACTCTTCGGTAAAGGAGTCAGGTTTCCAAAGTTCAGAGTTCAATTTATGATGCACTTCGGATACCCTCACCAGCTGCCCTTGTTTCCGGCACTCCCCAGTTACATTCCAGTTGCTCCCGTTGTTGGGATCTTAAAAGCACAGCAAGCGGTGATCACACAGCCAGTTGTGAGGACTGTCAGAATGCTGGGCTTGTCATCAGTTCTTGAGGCTTCTTAGATAAATCAGAGGATATCCTACTTTCCATCAAAGAAGCAAAGATATCATCACTAATTTAGGGGGCCAGTCTTGAGTCCATTTTCCGCCTTTGTTTTCCTTGTTGACATTCCTGCCGGTTAGGTGGGCCAGCCAGTTTGAAGCAGATGTGCTGGCTGGACAGGCAGGCTTTGTGCTGCTGGCTGGCTTGGAGGCTGGACTCCCATCTGCGGCTGCTGGCTCCAACACTGATGGATTCTGTGGGAGCACAGTTCCAAGAATAGGTTTTTCTCCAACTAAGGAAGTCTGTTTTATGTCTTCCTTTGAGGCTGGCTTTGAAAAGAACTTGAATTGCCTATTTGAATAGAGACAATTTACCTTTATGCTACATTTTGCTCTTTCAAAATGAACAGCCTCCAGCAGCATAGAAAGTTTTTCCAGGAATGCTCTGTGTAGGCATCAAATTCTCTTGTTCGTGTACCCAATTCTTCATGCATCTCAGCCAGATGCATCTCAGGCAGTGCCCTGTTGGCAATTCTTCCCCTTCATCTGGTAGCAATCCACATACATTTCAAATTCACGCTGTGCAAGTGGAAGATGATGGTGTTGCAAGTATCACATGGTTCTTGAACACCTTTGACAACTCTATTCCTAGTGACTCCCTGCAAGATGCTCTTACTGTGTGACTCAATAGTTGACATAGCTTCCTTTTCAGAAATCACCATTTGATTTCCATAGGCTATACCATATACAGACATACCTCAGATATATTATAGGTTTGGTTCCAGACCACCGCAATAAAGTGAATTTTTGCAATAAAATGAGTCACATGAATTTTTTTGGTTTCTCAGTGCATATAAAATTATATTTATACTCTATTGTCTATTAGGTGTACAATAGCATTATACCTAAAAATGTACACACCTTAATTTAAAATGCTTTATTGCTAAAAAATGCTAATGATCATCTGAACCTTCAGCATGTCATAATCTTTTTGTTGGTGGGAGGTTTTGCCTTGATGTTGAGGGCTGCTAACTGATCAGGGTGGTGGTTGCTGAAGGTTGGGGTGTCTGTGCCATTTTCTTAAAATTGTTAAATTTTAACAATTTAACTTAACATTGGCTGTGCCAATTTCTTAAAATAAGACAACAATGAAGTTTGCTATCTCAATGATTCTTCCTTTCATGAAAGATTTCTCTGTAGCATATGGTGCTGTTTGATAGCATTTTACCCACAGTAGAACTTTCAAAATTGGAGTCAATCATCTCAAACCCTGACGTTTCTTTATCAACTAAGTTTATGAAATATTCTAAATCCGTTGTTGTCATTCAAGCAGTATTCACCACATCTTCACCAGGAGTATTAATAGATTTCATCTCAAGAAATCACTTTCTTTGCTCACCCATAAGAAACAACTCCTCATTCATTCAAGTTTTATTATGAGATCACAGCAATTCAATCACACCTTCAGACTCCACTTCTAATTCTAGTTCTCTTGCTATTGCCACCGCTCTGCAGTTGCTTCCTCCACTAAAGTCTTGAAGCCCACAAAGTCATCCATGGGGGTTGGAATCAACTTCTTCCATGCTCCTATTAATGTTGATATTTTGACCTCCTCCCATGAATCACGAATGTTCTTAATGGTATCTAGAATGTTGAATCCTTTCCAGGGATTTTTAGTTTACTTTCCTCAGATCCATCAGAGGAATCACTATCTATGGCAGGTATATATTTATGAATTGTATTCCTTAAGTGATAAGACTTGAAATTCAAAATGACTCCTTGAGCCATGGGCTGCAGAACAGATGTGTTAGCAGGCATGAAAACAACATTAGTCTCCTTGTACACCTCCATCAGAGCTCTTGGGTAATCATGTGCATTGTCAATGTGCAGTAATATTTTGAAAGGAGTCTTTTTTTCTGAGCAGCAGGACTCAACAGTGGGCTTAAAATATTTGGTAGCAATGGTATAAAGAGATGTGCTGTCATCCAGGCTTTGTTGTCCCTAGAGCACAGGCAGAATAGATTTATCTAAGTCTTAACAGCCCTAGGATTTTCAGAATGGTAAATGAGCAGTGGCTTCAGCTTAAGTCACCAGTTTCATTACCCCTAACAAGAGAATCAGCCTGCCCTTGGAAGCTTTGAAGACAGGCATTGACTTCTCCTATCTATGAAAGTTTTAGACAGTACTTTCTTACAATACAAAGTTGTTTTGTCTACATTGAAAATCTCTTGTTTAGTGTAGCCACCTTCATCGATGATCTTAGCTAGATCTTCTGGGTAACTTGCTGTAGCTTCTCTATTAGCACTTGGTGCTTCACTTGCACTCTTATGTTATGGAGATGGCTTCTTTCCTTAAACCTCATGAACCAACCCCTGCTAAGCTTCAACTAGCAGCTTTTCTTCTGCAACTTCTCCACCTCTCTCAGCCTTTATAAAATTAAGGGCCTTGCTCTGGATTAAGTTCTGCCTTAAGGGAATGTTGTGGCCTGTTTGATCTTGTATCCAGACCACTCAAACTTTCTCCATATCGGCAATAAGGCTGTTTCGCTTTCTTATCATTTGTGTGCTCACTGGAGTAGCACTTTTAATTTCTTTCAAGAATGTTTCCTTTTCATTCACAACTTGGCTATTTGGCAAAAGAACGCAGCTTTCAGCCTATCTTGGCTTTTGACCTGCCTTCCTCACTAGGCTTAATCATTTCTTGCTTTTGATTTAAAATGAGAAACCTGCGACTCTTCCTTTCACTTGAACACTTAGAGGCCATTGTAGGGTTATTAACTGACCTAATTTCAATCTTATTGTGCCTCAGGGAATAGGGAGGCCTGAGGAGAGGGAGAAAGATGGGGGAATGCCCAGTATTGGAGTAGTCAGAACACAGATAGCATTTATCAATTAAATTCACTGTCTTATATGAGTACAGTTTGTTAAGTTCTATGTCTTAAATGGGCATAGTTCTTGTGGTGCCCCAAAACAATTACAAGAGTAACATCAAAGATCACTGATCACAGATGTAATAATAATAATAAAGTTTGAAATGTGAGAATTACCAAAATATGACGCAGAGACATGAGGAGAGCACGTGCTATTGGAGAAATGATGCTGATAGACTTGCTCAATGCAGGGTTGCCACAAACCTTCCATTTGTAAAAAATACAATATCTGCAAAGTGCAATAAAGCAAAGCACAATAAAATGAGGTATGCCTGTAGCGAGGTGTGTAGTGCGCTGTATCATGTAGGTTTGTGTGAGTACACTGTATGATATTCTCACAATGATGAAATCGTCTAACAATACATTTCTCAGAATGTACCCTTGTCGTTAAGTGATGCACGGATGTATTAGGTTAGGAATGCCTTGGGAAGCAAGAAACAGAAAACTTGACTAAGTAAGAAGTCTAGAGATAGGTGACTGTTGATGTTGGTCAACCACTAAGCCATACACCACCAGGAGTCCAGACTTGCTATCTGTTTACTCCGTCATCCTTGGTTGTTTTCATCTCTGTGTCTTTCAACTTATGGTCTCAAGATGGACACCGAATTTTTAAGCAAGGAACAAGAGGTAAACACCACTTCCAGCCCCTACTATGCCTTTCACCAGGGAAGCAAAAGCATCTGCAAAAATCCTCAGCAGACTTCTTTGTATGTTTCATTGGCTAAGACTGGGTCATTTGGCCACCCCTAACTCCAAGAGAATCCAGAAATCAGGTGTCTTGGACAGGAACAACAGGATTAGTTTAGACTAATTATGATTCATCCTCGGGAGCTGGGCAGACTGCCATCTGTATTACTGTGCTTCACAACAAGCAAACCCCCAAGTCTTAGTGGTTTAGAAGAACAAGTATTTGTTCCTCACTTCAGGAGATGTAGATCATATGTGACTCTGCTGGGTTTGATCAGGATTGACTAGGCTTGGACCCAGGCTGTGTATATTTTCATGTCTGCCCCACATCTATCTTTATCCTGGCACTACTGGCCACCCATGGCATGTTCTTCTCATGGCAAATGGGAGATGTGCAAGAAGCCAGATAAAATCACATAAATACAGTCAGAGTCTTTGTTCATGTCATATCCAGTAACATTTCATTTGCCAAACAAATCACCTGGCCAAGTCCAATACAAATAAGGTGGGAATAGGTACTCTGCTTACTCCAGTGGAAAGTGCTGCAAAGTCTCATGCCAAAAGGTACGGATGTATAATTCAATTGCAGAGAGGTAATGAAGGATTGGAAACAAAAATCTAATTTATTACTTATTCAAAGAAAACTGGTGCCCTGAAATTTAGAAATGGCTCTTTAGTGGCCATCCAATTGTATCTTCCACATGAGAGTAGTTGTAAAAAGGCCATAGAAACCTATTGTTCTGGTTTAGTTGGCCAAGGAAAGAGGAGAAAGTAAAGAAAATGGTAGAGTCACCAACTGCTTTCCTGGGCAGGAGTTTCTAGCTACAGTGTTGATACTGATTTCAGAGGCACAGAACTGAGTATATTTACCCCAGAAGGTGAGAGTTCTGAGAGCCTACTGCCTTCAACTGCATGCTCTCCATGTTGAGTCTAAAGTATGCTTTGAGCACGAAAAACATGTACCTTGAACATAATATTTTCTAGGAATTTTTTTAAAAATTAGGGCTTCATACTGTTTCTAATTTTCCCATCTCACTTTTTCTTTAAAAAAAAAGTAATTTATTTTGAGTCAGTTCCCTTAGAGTCCATCCGCCTAAGATATAAAACTAAGAGAAACCACAAGTTACAAATGCAAAGCCCCCCAGAGTTGGGAGATAATTTAAATGTGCTGAAGCAGAGTTCATTACAGTGAGAGCCAGCCTCCAACATGGCCCCCAGGGATCCTCTCTCCCTGTTATTCCCATCCTTGTGTTGTCTCCTCCCACAGTGGGCCAGAGTTTGTCAATGGGACCAATAGTATGCAGCAGAAATGACAGTGGGTCACTTCTGAGATTAGGTTATAAAAGGCACTGCTGTTTCTGTCTTGAGTACTTTCTTGCTCTTTCCCTCTATTTCTCTCGCAGATGACTCACTCTTGCGGAAACCAGTTACCATGTTGTAACCAGGTCTATGGATGTGTCCAACATGGTGAGAAACTGAGGCCTCCTGCCAACAGCCACCTGAATAAGGCATCTTGGAAGCAGATCCTCCAGCTCTAGTCAAACCTTCAGATGACTATCACCTTAGTTGACAGCTTGCCTGCAACCTTGTGAGAGACCCTGAGAGAAAACCACCAAGCTAAGCCACTCTGGATTCCTGACCCACAGAAACTTCAGGAAATAATATGTTTGCTTTAAGCTGCTAAACATTGGCATAACTTATTCCACAGCCATAGATAACTAATACCATCAGGAAAATATGGACTCAGTAGGCCCCCATTGGAAATGTTAACTCAAGAACACATAGCCTTAGTTGTGACTCAGGGATCAGGCAGCTGCCACTGTCATATCTCCCTCTCAACATTCATAAAACTAGTGTCTGAATGTCAAAAAGCTCATGTAATACAAAGCCAATATCTAGTCAACAACCACGTTGGCAAGCAGCAATAGTTGAAGCAACAGGATTATGACCTCTGCCTCCCTCGCTTTAGCTTCCAAATCTTACATCTTACACAACTATTTGGCAAAATCTAATTTGCATCTAGAACAGCAGCTGCAAGAAAGCCTGGGAAGTACAGATTTTAGCTTTCCAGGCTGTGTTCTATGGAAAGGCTCAGTGGGAGAAAGTTGAATGGATGTTGAATGCTAGTTCACCATATCCACCATGCTGAGCTACTATGAACAAATTTGTACAAACATTTTAAAAAATCTTAGATTTAAAAAAAAGAGACTTCCGGCCGGCGCAGCCATTTTGACTTCTTGACCTTGGGCTCCCGCTGGCCGCGGTCTGCTTGGTGCGGTTATGTCCGTCCTAACGCCGCCGCTGCTGCGGGGTCTGACAGGCTGGGCCCGGCGGCTCCCGGTGCTGCGCGCCCAGATCCATTCGAAGCCTCCGCGGGAGCAGCTTGGGACCATGGATATCGCCACTGGGCTCACCTCCTGCTTCCGGTGTTTCCTCTTGCCGTCGGGCTGGGTCCTGTCACCCATGGAGAACTACAAGACCCGGGAGTGAAGGGGGCTGTCCTCTCCCTCGCTGTGACTGACCACCCCCGCCGGCCCATCCTGATCATGTCTCCTGCATTCCTGGCCGGCTTCCCCTGGATCATGTTGTTCAATTCCACTTACCTCTTCTGCAACAGTGACCTCTCGATATCTCTGTGTGATGTCCTGGGACCACATATACTGGCCCTGCTCAGTGGGGTCCCCCTTGTAACAATAAAGTCTATTTAAAGCTTAAAAAAAAGAGAGAGAGAGATAAATTTAAAGCCAAAATCAAAACACTAATTATCAAAATTGGCTCAAGAAGAAGTATAAAATATGATAGCCATAACTATTAAAAGAATCCAAAGTAATCCAAGTTCTTCCTCAAAAATTTAACAGGATGACAATTTTATAACCAAGTTTTTTCAGAGTCATAAAAAAGTTAATCCCTATCCAAAAACATACTTTTCAAAAGACAGCAAATAAAAACAGATACAAAGATACTCAACTCATTTCACAAAGATAAGATAATCTTGATATCAAAACCTGGAAAAGGATTGTATAAGAAAATAAAGTTATAGGTAATCTCACTGATAAATACAGATGCAAAACTCCTAAATAAAGCATTAGCAAATTGCAATCATTAATGTACAAAAATAACACTATATTATAATCAACTGTGGATCTGGGTATTCAAGGATTTTCCAACATTGGAAAATCTATTTATGAAGGTTATTGGCATATAAGTAATATTAAAACCCTGGTAATAAAGGAGATTCCCTAGGGAAAAAAATAGACTAGACAAAGTGATTCCCAAGAATGCGATCTCCAGTATTTCAAAATTCTTCAAAGGAGACCCCAAAAGAGCAGCCAAAGAAATGCAAGTGGGGCTGAGAAAGAGGGGTGTGGTGTCAAGTCACCAAGAGAAGGAAATGCCCCAACTGGCTGAGTGCTCAGAGGTCAAGTGAGATGAGGACTGAGAATCATTATTATTTCTGCACAATGGTGGTCACTGGTTCTATAATAAGCATAATCTCAGTGGCGTGATGGGATGGAAGCCCCATGCATTAAGAGAAAATGTGAAGTGAGGAAATGGAGCAGAGACTATAGAAAATTCATTTTAGAAGTGAAGCTCTGAAGGGGAACAGACAAATGGGTTGGTAGCTTGACTCTTTTAAGAGAAGTGGAGCAAAAGAAAGATTGCATTTGTATTTGTTGTGTTGTTTAAGGATGATAGGTACTGGAGCATATTTTGTACTGAAGGAAATAATCAGTAAGTGAAAGTTTCATGGTGCAGGAGAGGGCAGAGATAATTATGGGGCAATGCTTCTCTTTCAGCCATAAACACCTGGCCAAACTCGAACTCAGGTGAACCCAACTGTCTGCCCTGCTCCTGAACTCAAGCAGCTGAACATAGAAGGAGAAAAATACACAGCTGATCTTGCTTGATATCCACGATCGCAAACCTCAAATGGACATTAACACCAACCAACAATCTTATTTTCTTAACATGATAGCTTCTCCTCTCTCCAAAAACTTACTCATATCCTTCTCCCCCTTCACTTTCAGTTGCTCACCTTGCCTCATACGTCATGGGGAAAATAGAAACTATTAGGCATTCTAGCGTCTTCCACCAGCAAAGCTACATGCTTTCTGCATCTGCCATCTCTCTTCTCTCTCTCCATGTGGTCTGGACTCTACTTCTTTATAATAGGAAATCGGCTGAAGGATAACTGCACACATTAACCTGAAACAATGTAGGCTTGAAGAAATAATAAACACATATGGGAATAACATTCACTGGGCGTCGGGCAGATGGGAGGGGGGAGGAGGGAATGGGTATATACATACATCATGAGTGAGATGAGCACCATCTGGGGGATGGACATGCTTGAAGCTCTGACTCAGTGGGGAGGTGAGGGCAAGGGCAATATATGTAACCTAAACATTCGTACCCCCATAATATGCTGAAATAAAATAAATAAAAGAAATAATGAACACAAAATTAAACTTAAAATTGCCAAAACAATACACAATATAAATAAATAAAATTAATGGGAGAATTGAATCTCCTTGAAAAGATTAGACTTGCAAAATTTGACACAGGAAAATTAGATTTGGTAGTAATAATGCACCCAAATAAGGGTCAAATACAAGGTGCCACCATCAATAAAAATCTTCATCGTAAGATTAACACAGCAAAGCTGTCTCTTGAAGAAAATATTTTCAGTAAAATAAAAACGAAAATGGAAAGTTAGTAACATTTTAACCATGAATATCCATCAAGGCTATAAATAATCATTAAAGTGCTAATATTTATAAACAAAGTCAAAACAATCTAGTATAAAAATATTGAGGACAAGATCGTCCCACAGACGGGTCAAAATATACTATACTAATTTGATATATTTCCTCCCAGACCTTCTCCTATGTAGTCAGACAGAACAGTGGAGCCCACTCCCCATTGCTCCAGCATAGGATCCTCAAGCATTTGTAGTTTTTCAGCCCCATCGCTCCCATACCACCACCACGCCATAGGTTCCCTCCAGCAAATAGGTACCCTAAGGACATTGCAAGACGTCTAGAGTGGGCAGCCACGCGGTGGCAGAAAGCAAATGCTTGTGGCATGCCTGGGCATTGTCATGATGGGAAGTCAGCTGGGGAGTCTGTGGTGCAGAGCAAAGCTCCCTAGAGCACAGATTGAATGACCGGCGGGCACTGTGGCTGGGCCTCGTGAAATTCTCTGCCATAGCAAGTGTGTCTGGCCAAGTCTCTGATCCAATGTGCTCTGGGCACCTCACAGCAGTCCTTCCATAGACCCACTGGCCTTATGTCTTCTGGAGAGGGGCCCTCTCTCGGGTGACTTTTTCTATTTGGGGACTCCTGGTATCCAGACTGTACATTTTGCCTTCCTTTCTTCCCTACCCTCTGGTGTCCTTGGTCTGCTCTCCCTTGCCCTATACGCTTCTTTAATTTCTCTAGTAATATCCTTTAATGCTCACTAGGAAAAAACTCAAAGTCTCATTAAAAACTGAATTCAAATCATTTGCAAAGATCATTCTTCCTCCAAATGAGTCTTTCCATTGCAAAAAAGAAAAGAAAAATTTTTAAAAAGCAAAACAGCAAAGTAAGCTGAGAATTCATGTTTAAAAATATTTACTTATGATATTTTATTACAAAAATTGATATTATATTATAAACTTTTTCTCTTAATATAAACATACTTCCATGTCAATAAAAATAGACTACATCTTAATTTTTAACACCTACATAGTATTCCAACAGATGAATGCATCATATTTTATTTACACAATTTCCCATCTATGTTGTTTAAATATCTCCCTATTTTAAAACAACGCTACAATAAAAACTCTTGCACATAGATATTTCTGTAGTTGGATGGTATATTTCCTTGGGTTATATTCCAGAAAATCATTTGCCAGAATTTTGAAAATAATAAATTATCAGCGACTTTAATAAAAAAAAACTCTGGCCAAGAAGAGGAGAAGAGAATGAGAGAAAATGTGGAAAGAGAAAAAAATATCTCAGTTTAGGGAAATATATGACCATGCATTTCCCTTTTTTCTTCTCTTAAAATGTTTTATATTAGTTTTTTGAACAGGAAATATACGCATGTGGTAAAAAGGTCCCTGGATTTTAAACAGAACATATGGAGAAAAATGTCTGCCTCATATGTCTTCCAGTTCCTCAATTTGCCTCTCCCCTAGCTTTTTATTTATCCTTTTAGACCTTAGGGTGAACCATACAAACAAAATTCCATTTTTGTAGCTCAAACATGGTTTAAGGCTGCGGTCCCCAACCCCTGGCCGTGGACCAGCACCAGTCTGCGACCCTCCAGGAACCAGGCCACACAGCAGGAAGCGAGCAGCGGGTGAGCCAGCAAAGCCCCATCTGCACCCACCCCATCCGCTCCCCATGGCTCGCATCACCGCCCGAGCCCCAGTAACCCCCACCGTCAGATCGGTGGGGGCGTGAGACCCCCCATAGGAGCTCAAACCCCACTGCAAACTGTGCATGTGAGGGATCCAGGTTGCAGGCTCCGGATGAGAATCCAACGCCTGATGATCTGAGGTGGAGCCGAGGTGGCGGCGACCCCCTGCCCGCTCCCCTCCTCTCCAGCCCCATCTGTGGAAAAACTGTCTTCCACGAAACCAGTCCCTGGTGTCAAAAAGGTTGGGGACTGCTGATTTAAGGAAATATAATATGGTTCCCCCAAATATTATATGCATCTCTATTTACTTTTCCAAATATATGATCAAAATACAGTAAGTGATTTTGCCATATATATCAGGACATTTTGCTATAAACCTCTTTTCTTAGTGGGGATAAAATATTGGAAAGTCAGTTTTTAAAAATTAAAACTGCAAAGGAATTTTAGATAAGTGGAGTAGGGGAGGACTTGGGTGTGGTGTTATTCATTTCCCTAAAATGAATAACAGTTTCTTTTAACTTGAAGAGGGAGCAACACTTTTGAAGTCTATAAATTACATAAACAAATGGTAAGAAAACATACTGTATGAAGAAAATCCCCAACTAACAAAGCCCAAGGCTTGCTTACAGAATCCAACGGCCCAGCCTCTGTCTATGCGTGCATGCAGGCTAGAGGGCGCTGTGGTGTTGGTTCCTGCAGCCAGGATTTAAGAATAAAATCACCTAGCATAGTTTTTGCACCAATAAAGGATTATGGGTAAATAGTTTGTTTATTGCAACCCCATCTCCTGAAGCAGCTTTTCTACTAGAAAAGCAAGAGGAACTTACTAAATCTTCATAGCTCTATAAGTAGAATAATATCTTGTAAAAGAAAATTCAGATGATAGCTGTGGAAGAGATCTTAGAGATCATCCAGGTCCATGGTTATCCATATCATGGAATCATATCAACATTGCCTGTGGCATTTTGGCTAATTGTCGAAACCACTGATTAATAGAATCCAATCAGATGACAGATGAGAAAAATGAGTCCAAGGGCAGGAAAATGGTTTCTTTCTTCCAAGTTTGAACCCAGGTCTAGGACACTGCAGTATTGGAAAGTGAGCCTTCCTTTACTAAGTCTCCCAGCCTTGCCCAGTTACTGCTTGGTCACCTTCTCTCAAAAGGTACTCAACCTCATCATGGTCAACTCTGCAAACCCATAAACACATTTCCTCACCTCAAGCCTTCAAATAAATTTATCCTGTACAAAATGTAAATTCTGTCTATTCATGTATTGGGTTTGTTTTTTGTTTTTTAAATCTCCCCTTGCCTCTCTGTTGTTCACATGTTTTCCTCTTATTTTCTGACTTCAAAGTATTAGGTTGAGTGTTAAGCTGATTGTTTCAATGGGAAAAATATGTTCCTGTTTCAGATTAGAAAATAATGGTTGACAGCCAGGTGCAGTGGCTCATGCCTATAATCCTGGCACTTTTGGAGGCCAAGACAGGAGGATTGTTTGACGTCAGGAGTTTGAGACCAGCCTGAGCAAGAGTGAGACCCCCCCCTCATCTCTACCAAAAATAGAAAAAATTAGCAGGGTGTGGTGTCAGCTATCTGTAGTCCCAGCTACTCGGAAGGCGGAGGCAGGAGGATTGCCTGAGCCCAGGAGTTTGAGGTTGCCATGAGCTATGATGATGCCACCGCATGTTAGCCCAGGCAACAGAGGGAGACTCTGTCTCAAGAAAAAAAAGAAGAAAATCGTGGTTGAGCTTCCAACCAAACCTAAAACAACTTAATCTAGAAGAAACTTTGAAGACTTCCCTAAGTCTTGCCACAGTATTCTCAAGGTAGTTGTAAAACAGTGTGAGGAGAAATTAAAGATGGCAAAGATAACAAAAGTTATCTGGGTGCCCTTGGTGAGGAGTGTGGTCAGTTCCTGCTGCCCAGTCAGGTGTGGTTGGTTCTGGTTCATTTGTAAATGATTATATAAGGCTTTCCTAAAAGCAACAATGATGTATCTGTTGTTTTACTAGTTTACATCACCTCATAAATAGGAACATACCTGGCCAAGATTAAAGACTGCAAGTGTAACTTACATTCCTAACCCTCTACCACCTGTCTCTCAAATTGCTTGTAAGGTCACCAGCAATGATGCAAATAAGCATGACTGCATCTGTGAAAATCTACCATCATGAATAGGAAAACACATCCCATCCTCTGGTCAAGTGTAATGGGTCAATCACATCCTATTTATGAGGAAAAGGCAATAGAATTTATTGCGTGGACAATAGTTCATTAACGTTTTCCCAAGGCATTACTGTGTCTGCTATTAAGTGGGCATATTCATGCAAAAAGACCAATGTTCTCACACTGAGGAGAAGTTACATACTGTTGGCAGGGTTTTCACTCTGAGAGGAGCTGTGCCACATGAGTGGAATATGGAGAGTAATGAGAAAATAGGAAGGACAGATTATGGAATAAGTAGCAAATGTTTCCTGGTGGCTGGTTTACATGAGATTAAACGCCATTGCCTGTTCATCTGACGCACTAAAAAGTTTCTCGGTCCAAGAGGCAAGGTCTACACGTGGTATTTAAGGGAAGCCAAAGGGTCTTTCTGATTACTTACCAGCCAGAATATCCACAGAATATCCACCAAAATATCCACAATTCCCATAAAGCATTAGCACAGATCATGTGAGTGGATTAATCTATCATCAAATGTGGTCATCTAAGAGAGAAAATGTCCCTTGAAAATGTCAACCCTGTTGAGACCGAGGTGTGATAATGGAAGGTAAGTGCTATAGAAAGGGAAAGGGTATTAGCAGTATACGGTTAAAGGATATTTACTTAGTTGAATTCAGGATACATTGTATCATGAAATATGCTAACAAATATGCATTTAGAGAAGTAACAAGCTTGAGTTCTTTGCTAGAAAAACAAAATGTGCAAAAGAGGCTAAGATCTTTGAAAGTAGTTTTTTCCTCATGGAAGCATTTAAGAATGCCCAATCTTAGATTCCACAGGCTAATTCTGAGAAAAAAGGTTTTATACACTTCTTAAATATTACTGCACACTTCTGTGTATCTCTCTGCCAGGGAAGACTTCAGATACCATCAAAGAGAATCAATTACATTCTTCCTGCCCGGTATCCTGTATAAAGCCACACACACTATCCCCATCTCCACAGAGGTGTAACAGGAAACTTCCAATCCAACCATGTGATTTTACTCATAGTAAGAATCTATTTCTGGGGATCTAAAAATGGATCCAACAATGACAAGCTGTATCAATTGTAGAGTAAATAAGAAAAACAAATGGCTCAACTATGCTTGACCCAGTTTAAGATATTTGTCTAATGTTTGATTATTTTGCAATCAGTAGGAAAATTACAAAAGCAATGAAACATTTATTTGAAAAAGTTTGACTTTTTAGCAACTCAACAGTAATCAAAAAGATCTAACTGGACGTTTTCACCAGTTGGTACACACCAAGTGTATTGTGACTTTTTAAAA
>NW_012154396.1:4370826-4373594 GCF_000956105.1 Propithecus coquereli
AGGACTACACACACAAACACACACACAACTGAGTACAAGTAAAAGTAGGAACATCTGGATAAGATCAGGATATTGTATTAATGTCAACATCTGGTTGTGACATTATTATATGCTACAGTTCCACAAAATGTTACCATTCAGGGAAACTGGGAAAAGTATAAATGAGGTCTCTCTGTATTATCTCTTAAATTGCATGTGAATCTATAACTATCTCAACAAAAAGTTTCAAGCAAAATCAAGAAAACATAGCAAGTTTTCTTACCACAGTCTTGACCATTTTTTGCTTAGGTACTCCGCTAAACAAAATAGTGATGAGGAGTGCTCACTAATAAGCAAATATTTTCCCACACATAGGTTAAGACAGCTGTGTCAATAGGCTATCCCACCCCATGAGCTGGAAAATGACAGTTTAAACAGTTTTTTATTCAGATAGTCAATGAATACTTTCTATTTCTTTTAAAATAATATGCCAGTACCCAATTTACTAGGTGAAAACCACGATCATTAATTTTTCTCAAATCTAGTATTTTTTGGCAATCCACTTCCATGAAAATGTCAGTAGGAACTTCCATCTGGGCAGGAGTTTGAAGAAATTCTCTTTAACTTATATAACAAAACTCTGACTTTGCTTTGTACATAAATAGTAGCTATATGAGGAAGTCCTACCAATCTACAACACAGAATCCTGCGATTTCAGGAGCAGGTTTGAGTATGAATTCTCCTCTCTGCTCCTCTTCTGACAAGCTTATTTGAGACATCTGAATCATGGGAGGGGTGCTAATTCCCCCAGTTTCTCAACAGTCTACCAACATGGCAGTCAGATTACATGAAACACATCCCATAATTTATTCTAACACAGACACACTTTCACAAATTTGACTTAACATTTTACCTTTTATTTTAGGAAGCGTTGTTATAAGGAACAGCCATGTGAAAACTGTTTCTGAATTTCCTTAAACTATAAATGAAATGTGTCTACCGTATTATTAAATGTCTCATATGTAATGATTTTTATGATAAATTTCTCTTTTTCACTTAGGATGTTTATGGGTAAAATGCTCCTTTGGATACAAAGGTATAATTCCTTTTATATAATCCAACATGATTTATTTTTGCCCTAACTACAAAGAAACTCAGATCTATTTTGTTCTAATTTACTACTTTTAGCCTAGCTACAGCTATTTTCTCCTCCCTCCATCCTATTTAGATCATTAAAATTTGCCTTAAAGGTTGAATTTTTTTAAAAATTTTATTTATGATTTTAGCCAACTTAACTTCATTTTAATTCTAACACTTAAATAAATAAAGTTATTTTCATAATATGGCTTTAAGTATTTTAATTGTTTTTTACAAAAAGGTAACATACTCAAAGGAAGTAGACCTATTAAAAGGACACGTGCAGGATTGCTTAATGTGTTTGTGTTTCAGTTCGCTTTAAAACTTAAGACTCAGGGATGTTTACTTCCCTATTTTAACAATTTTGTGTGTTTCTTTTAAGACAAGTTGATTGCTTGGATCTGAATTTAAATCACCAAGCATAATTCATGTAGTAAACCCATAAAAATATAAGGGAAGAAACTGCCTCGTCAGTGATTCCCCCAAATAGTTTCTAGCCCTAAAAAAAAAAGAAGCGGACTCCTGCATAAATATACTTTCTGCTTGGGTGTAAGCAAAATCACATAGGAGGAAAACCTATGACCACTAAAAAGAAATGTATTAATAAAAAAATGACTAGGATGCAAAAGTCCATCAGATCACCATTGAAGGGCTGTCATTTACGATCTGCCAGTTTGCAAGCCAAAAAGCAATGATAGAGGACATCACACACTTCTCGGCTTTATGCAACCATTTTTTCTTTGACCCTCCACTAGGAGTCCAAGGATAGGATGTAATTCTGTAATAGCTGGTCTAAGCCCTGGCCAAGAGCCTGTTTCCCAGTTCCTCTCCATCTCTATTCCTTTGCCTTATATCAAAAGTGACTTTTATTGGAATTTCAGAGAAAGTTGGATACAGACCACTGAGCCATGTGGTCTTCCAAAATGATCCTTGATCTACCCTTCCAGAGGCCATTTTCATTGTTAGGCTCTCAGCTGTGATATTCATTGGTTTCTCTTGACGGTAGTTCCCAATGTCAACAGTTCCAGGTGGTGGATTTGGTAACTTCTCTGTTTTATCGTGGCTGTTCTTGATGAGGGCTCTTGTAAGTGATGGTTCTAACCAATAGTGACCATCCTTTCAACAGTGTCCCTCACTTTCGTACATGTCTACTATGACCCTATGTCTCAAATGAGGCTGACCTGTTCATGCAGGTACAACCCAATAAAGAAGAACCCAAGCTTCTTTGCTCATTGCAAAAATTCCAGACCTAGACCCTTTTGCTCACACACTTTTTGCTCCTCATCATCTTATTCCTGGATTTCTGCTTGATTTTTGGATCCATAACTGATTAGTTTTTTTCTGATTTTGACCGCTAGCACTCTTTCCTCTGATTCCTATAGTTAAATAGTAACTACCTTGTGCAGCACCCCGTAGGCCTGTCCCACTCTTCTTTCAACCCCATTACCAGGCTCTACAGCTCTTTCAAGGATCATAGTCAAAACCTCTAGTGAATGCTAATTTCCAGGCCTTTAGGGAGGCCACCCCTGGGCAGGTCAGGCAGGGAGATCTTCAGAGCTGCCTCTTTCTCCTGCTTTCTCCTGCTCATTCCTGAGCCAGGGCCTAAGCCTACTCTTGTCTCAAATGAACCCTCAGAATATGTGAGAATGTCC
>NW_012154396.1:4373644-4376177 GCF_000956105.1 Propithecus coquereli
TCATTATAGAATTTAAGACAGACAAGATTATTTTAAGTAACATGGTGGAGGATGAACTGGGGGTTGGGGAGCAAGAGTGAATAACAGGAAGTTTGATTAGTCTGGTAAATTTGATTCGATGGAGAATTTAATAGCTTCAAAAAAGAGGTATGGGTGACATCCCATTTCTATGGATACAGATTACAAGAAAATGTTTGGGAATAAGTATTGGGGGCTCCAAATTTAAGGTTGCGGTAGAGGAAGATAAATCTGAAAGGAAGAGTGGGAAAATAAGAGGAATTTTAAGAGGGTTTGGAGTCACAGGAAAAAATGCTACTGAGTAGTCAAATAAGATGAAGACGAAAAAAATGCTCATCATATTTAGTGGCATGGAGGACATTAGCAAGAACTATGTCAGAGGAGAGATGGGGACAAAAGCCACATAAAGACTGACAGGGAATAAGGAAATGGGACCAACTTGTTTAAAAACTCTGGTTGTGAAAATTAGGAGTAAAAGATCATGATACCTGAGGAGGAAGATTTGTAGGGAAATATTTGGGACATTTTATTTACCCCTCAAATCATAAGAGTAAGTCCCTTAGTGACTGAGGGGTCCCCAACCTTTTTGGCACCAGGGACAGATTTCATGGAAGACAATTTTTCCATGGGGGTTGCGGGGAGGCAGAGCTCAGGCGGTGAGGCAAGTGATGGGAAGTGGCTGCAAATACACTTAGCCTCACCCACCACTGGCCTCTTGCTGTGCACCCCCCGCCTCCGTTTCCTAAGTTTCATGGAACACAATTTTTCCACTGGCTGGGGGTCGGGGGGCAGAGGAGCTCTGCAGCCCAATCCCTAACAGGCCACCAACCAGTACCGGTCCACGGCCCAGGGATTGGAGACCGAGGCATTGGTCTAGAATTTCTTTCTCCTTTTAATTGGGGTAGTGTTGGTCCTATCCAGACCACAGCCTTAGAGGGTATTTGAGGAGGAGATGGTAATTGTACTAATATACACAGAGACTTCAAAATGAAAAAAAGAATGTGTTATTCATTCACTCACCACCCACTACCAACAAGCCCCATACCAGGGTTTATGGTTGCTAAAAGCTGCTCTCAATGGTATGGTTGTGGAAGGAAAAAAAGAAGACACAATATTTCTCCTCGTAGGTCTGGGGCTTCCCTCTCATTCAAAGACTTCTTCCTTAAATGACGATACAGAGCCATGTCCTGTTCCCTCCTAACACCTCTTGCGGGTCCATCTCACCCACCTCTGTCTTCACTGGCTTGGGAATTTCCTCCTCTATTTGGGTCCTAGTCAGGTAAGGGCCCAAGGGGCACCTCTGCTTTCTCTCTCTCGGTCACCACGACTCAATCCTCCTCCTCTCACTGAGGGGAACTTCCACCAGCCTCCCGCCCTTGGTGTTGTGCTGGTCTGTGCTGTGGTTGACCGAGACGAGATTCCAGCCATCTTGCCACTCTGCCAGTTCTCCACTGCCAGGCACTGATAAGAAACCACATGTCAGGGGTTGGCAACTGGTGCTTGTCTTGCAGGTCCTGCTGAGCTCAGCTTCCTAACATAGGTTCAACATTCTCTTATGGACCCGCTGCCTCTTCCTGGAAGTTTTCTTCTAGCCGAACCTACTTGATAGGGAGTGTAGTGTATCCTACAACCCAGATATAGTAAAACATGTAAATTTATTTTCCATTACTGACCTAATTTATTGGCTAGTTAATGAAAACAATTAGAATTCCTAAAGAACCAAATACTTTATGAATTTTTTTAAAAAAAGTTAAAGAATGTTCTGGAAGCCATTTCCCTGATCCTTGGCTGCCAAGCTCTGAAGTAAATCTAGGTACAAATATAAGGGTTATATCTGTGGGAAAGGTGTTGGCTTCTGCCTACAAAATGAGACATGACAAAAAACTTGTACATACTACCAATGTATTTTCTAATTTGAAAAATATCCACAACCGAAGATAGAAAGTTGTGCATTTTAAACTACAAAGGACAAAAGACATGAACAGACATTTTACTGAAGAGGACATATGGATGGCAAATAAGCACACGAAAAGATATGGAACATCATTAGCCATCAGAAAAATGCAAATTAAAACCACAATGAAATAACGCTACGTACCTATCAGAATGGCTAAAATAAAAATAGTGACAACATCAGATGTTAATGTTGGATGTTCAAAAACTGGATCACTTATACTTTGCTGGTGGGAAGTAAAAAGGTATTTTTTTTTTACTAGAAAATGGCTTGGCAGCTTCCTATACAACTTAACATGCAATTATTATTCAACTCAGCAATTGCACTCTTGGGCATTTATCCCAAGATAATTAAAACTTATGTTCACACCACAATCTGTACATGAAAGTTTGTAGCAGCTTTATTTGTAACAGCCAAAAACTTGAAACATCTCGGATGTCTTTCAACAGATGAATGTTAGATAAACTGTAGTATCTATACCAGGGAATACTGCTCAGCCATAAAAAGAAACAAACTATTTTTCTATGACTTGGATGGATCATCAGAGAATTATGCTGAATG
>NW_012154396.1:4378827-4382787 GCF_000956105.1 Propithecus coquereli
CTTTTTGCTCCTCATCATCTTATTCCTGGATTTCTGCTTGATTTTTGGATCCATAACTGATTAGTTTTTTTCTGATTTTGACCGCTAGCACTCTTTCCTCTGATTCCTATAGTTAAATAGTAACTACCTTGTGCAGCACCCCGTAGGCCTGTCCCACTCTTCTTTCAACCCCATTACCAGGCTCTACAGCTCTTTCAAGGATCATAGTCAAAACCTCTAGTGAATGCTAATTTCCAGGCCTTTAGGGAGGCCACCCCTGGGCAGGTCAGGCAGGGAGATCTTCAGAGCTGCCTCTTTCTCCTGCTTTCTCCTGCTCATTCCTGAGCCAGGGCCTAAGCCTACTCTTGTCTCAAATGAACCCTCAGAATATGTGAGAATGTCCGCCCAGGGCATGCTGTGTGGAGTCCATCATTCCCCACATCCAATTCAGATATGAAGGCAACTTGACCAAATACTCAATTCTTGCTCACACAAGGCACTCATCCAAATTGGAGCACAGAAACACCTTTAGCTATTTCATAGTTCCCCAAGCTGGATAAATTAACTGAACTCTTTGATGGTCAAATAGGACACCACTTATAATGATGATTTTAAATATTTCTCTTAGATGGTTCCCACCACAGTGGCCTCCTTTCAATTCCTCATGTACCCCGAATACATGGTAACAGGCTTACGAGCACTACATAACCTGGCTTCTGCTCACTTCTCCATCCTCATCTTTTTCTACTTCCCTTCTCACTCCAGAAACTGAATTACTTTTAGTTCCTCAAATCCTCTCGTTGGCATCCAAGAGTTCACAGCTGTTTTGCTTTTGACTAACATCATTACTTAGCCCTGGCTCTGATTCATCCTCAGGTCTTAGCTCCCTTAACAACACCTCCTCAGCCCACGTTTGCATTGGATGGTCCATCTATGTGTACAAATGGCAGGGAGCTACAAGGCATCACGATTTAATGGGAATTAAAATAACATCTGTTTAGCATTTTCAAAATGTTATCCTGGTTACACCTGGTACTTGATCTCTGCCATTAGACTGTAAGCTTTGTGAAGTCAGAGCCTGCATCAGCACAGCAAATTGTCAATACGTATTTGTTAAATGAATGAATAATCAAACTATAATTTTCCAATAAATCCCCCTATTGAAGTGTCTTACTTCTACTTAGTTTGGTTACACTGCAGGTCTCTTCATGTTCTTCTGTGAGCATGAAAAGCTTACCGTGCTGGCCTTGCCTGACCTCGTAGCCCTATATCAGTTGTACAGTGGGGCTCTACCTGTTTTGACAGTGAGAAGTAAAACAGGGCTGCCTTGGTTTTGAAGTAAAATAATCTCCTGAAGTAAGAAAAAAGCTCAGACAACAAATACACCACCATGTTCACAAACTAACCTGCTGGCTGCAACCGAAAGGTACTTCAAAAGCCATTTCATTCTTTATGCTTCATGTATAAAAACGTTGAATTTGACAGTTTGTAGTCCAAAACACAGAAACCTCAAAGTTGACAGAGAATGTTATCTGGAAGGCAATGTCTGACCAACTACTGAACTATTATCTCATTCTCAGGAAATATCCTCCCTATCGGTCACTTTTGTTATGATTCTACCATAAGTTTGGAATTGAGAGCATTTTTATAAACAGCTTAATTTTGCTTCTTAAGGCAGCTTTAAAAGCAATGTTTTCGAGAGTCAGTGGAAATGGCAATTATTAGAAGATTGAAGTGTTCTTCTCTGGCTAAAGCCATCCCCGTTTTTGCTGAATCACCAACCATCCTATGCTCTGCTTTTTTTTTCCCCACTGAAATGTGTTTATGTGTCTTACCAAAATAGAAACTGTCCCTGTAATCAGTTCCTTCGGAAATGAAGGAAACATTGGCTCTTCCTTCAGAAGAGGATGTTGGTTCATGGGAACGAGTACCAGCAGTAAGTCCTGACCAAAATACAGGGAGCATTGATTTTTTTCATCAGATTTTTGTATCAGAACAGGTTTCAACTACTACAGAAGGTTCAACACCTGTTGAGAAGTAAAATGCTCAAGTCTTATCCTGAGTTCATCACATCTAAAATAGATTCAGTTAATCAAACTTTTGAAGATGTACCACTTCATCCCTAAATCTTTTAACAATGAAAGAAATAATAATTTTAACCTCTAACTCCAAAAATTCAGAATATCTTTCATATAGTTTTATTATTAATACAGGCAACTGACCAAGCAAATATGTTCATCTTATTCAACATTTTGAAATCTTCCAAGATTGTCCTGAGACCTGAGATCAGAACATTCAAACCACAGATCCTAAAATTCTCAGATCCATTCTAAGAGGCTGGAACACGTCTAACTCAAAAGCCAGTATAGTGAAATGAGGGGGTTGGCGGGGGGGATGGTTTGGTGAATAGCAAGACCAGCCCAATGGGAACAAAATGTAGATAGAAGTTTTAACAGTGAGGAGGAAGAAAATATAGCAGATTCTAGTCTCGAGTTGAACCTCAGACTATCCTAGGACACTGACCCAAAGACAGATGTCTGGGACAGGTACCTCATTAGCATTCCTGAGTTGTTAAAGCAACTTGGCCCAAGGATAGCAAGCCCCAGGCATGGAATGTTCTGCTTATTGCTCACAGCAAAATGATCTCCTTTCTTACCTACTGTACATGTCTATCATATTATGTAGTTACACTGCCATCTATTTAAGCCTCATGAGGCAAGCATCTGTGTCTTATAATAATCCATATCACCAAGTAGCAGTGCCTGGCACAGAATAATATGCAAAAAATGATTTATTAAATGAATGAAAATGAATTTTTATAATACTTGAGTTATACTTGAGGTTCAATGGAACAGGTAACAGAGAAAAGTACATCTTTGACATAGTTCAATCTGTATTATTTGGATTATAGACAATATAAAATTTGTTACTTGATTAATGTTTTTAAATTCATGAATTTAAGGAAAACAGTCACCAACAGAAAATGCAAGACAATGTCTTCTTATTGGGAGTGCAGTTGTGTTTAAGTGGAACAAGACTCAGCATTTCAAACCACTCAGTTTGGAGCCAGTTCTGCTTTCTCATCTTTGCTAATCTTCACGTTTGTCGCTGACACAGTCACGCTCTGCACTTCTTCGCAGCATAGTTCACCTTTAAGCAAAACGTGCTGCTCCCCCTCTTTGGCAATCTTCTATTCCAGCTTCCTCCACAACCAGCTGCCTTTCACCTTCACTCTTCAACAAAACATTTATTAGCAATAAAAACCCATATTCATTGGCCTTTATTATCCTTAGAACATGACAAGAAATGTTAGATTATTTAACCTTACAGCAACATTTGACAGATTTAAAAAAAGTTAAAAGTTTAGAAAACTTAATAAATTGCTCACGGCCACATGGCTGTCAAAGCTGCTGTCACTAATATACAAATGGACCTTAAAAGAAGGGTGAGTGTGAGAGAAATAGATTTGGCATTAGTAGTTGACAGCACATTGGTAATTGCTGACACGATGGCAATGCCTGAAATAACTAACTGTGGAGAGAGCATTAAGTAGGAGTAACGGATGTCAAGTAAATCTTGGGTGGACAAAAACATTTAAGGGTCAGGATGAAGAATCAGAAAGAGTGAGAGAAACTGAAAAGGAGCAATAAAAAAGGTGGGAGAGAATTAAGAAAAGATAACATTGTAGAAACCAGAAAAAGAAAAATTGATCAATAGTGTTGATATTACAAAGAGGTCAAGAAAGGTGAGGTCTGAAAAGGAGGTTCTGGATTTGTCAACTATAAAGTTACCAGTAATCCTAACAAGGGCATTTTTCTAAGGAGTGGTGGAGATTGCCATCAATTTGCAAAAATGATCGGGAAATTAAGAGAGCAAATATAGACAAATCCTACACAAAATTTTGGTGGCAAAAGGAAGAAGAGAGATAAAGCAGTGATTTGAGGTAAAGGCAGGATGGAAGGGAGAGTCTTTTAGTTTTTT
>NW_012154396.1:4382837-4385206 GCF_000956105.1 Propithecus coquereli
GCAATACAGAATTAGCTGCTGAGCTTCCGCTATCCTAAAATGTACCTTTCCCCTTAACTTTCTGAAATCAGAATGTCTTTATACCCATGTGCTGTATTTAAAATAGTGCCATGGTCTTTTCCAATGAGCTGGAGGGAGCATGTCTTTGTTTATTGTTCATTTGTTTTTATAAATCCCTTCCTCCTTCAGGAAGACCCTGGTAGGCCTGGCATTGCTGGAGTCCTCAGGCCTACTGCCTCCTTACAGCTTCCTAAATGAGTGCCATGACACGAAAAAGGAAAGAAGCTGTTTTCAAATTTGTGGTGAATCTTACAATCAATGATGTCTGCACAATTGTCTACACTTACCAAGTATATCGAACAACTCCTTTCACCCTCTGTCTTTCTTTACTGAGACCTCACGAATAATGTGTTGATTACAGTAACATTACTGGCACTAAGACCATGACCTAAGTTTACAGGTGACCTTCAAATAAATATGTAGCCAAGAATTTGACTTTTACTACCATCATAAAGCCTGCCTTAAGGGGAAAACACTCTTGATAAAATCTAAATAGGCCCAAATCAATGAGACTCATTTTCCACACTGCAATTATTTTTCTTAGTTTCTCTGCAGCAACTAATTTTCTATTCAGGACTGATTAACTTTGAATTCTGAAATGGACAACCAAACAAAATGTTTTTAATGTAACTAAATGACCAATGATAAAGGACCAAGCTGTAATTGCAAACCTGAATTATTAATATATACTCTTCTTTTCTTTACATTTTATACTGGAAAATGTAAAGTATTACACATTTTACAATGCCTAACCAGCTAAAGCTTATTGATCCAATAATTGGTTTGTATTTTAGACTATTACCTGAAGTAATATAAATATGGCTTGATGATATAATGAAAAAATAATGATCAAAATAACAGACATTAACCATCTTTCCATAGATTTCAGGGTGTGCCTTATTGTTTGTTAAATCTGGTCAACAATTTCCTCATCTTTATCAATTAAAAGAAAGAAAAATATATGGTCATTTATGAAGACAACTATATAAATCAATCATCTCTCCTCCACTATAAGAAAGACTGATGCAGATGGAGGCATCTCCGAAATTCAGAGACGTATAGGTGCAGACACGTGCTAAATAAGTAGCTTTGATAAAAAGCTGTATCATTCTTGGGGTATTGTTAACCATAAAATTTCAAATTCAGATTTGACTGAGTGAAGAGAAGGCATCAGCAATTATCTGGCCAAAGAAAGACAGAACTTGGTGCTGGAAACCAAGTCCCTGCTTGGTCCTTCATTAGCTAAGAGGCCTTGGGCTGGTCACTTAATCCCTCTAAGACTCATTTTCCACAACTGTGTAAGAAAAATAGATTACTTCAGAGGGCGTTGGGGGATTCAAATGACATAATGGAAATATATACACTTTGTAAATTATAGCATATTCTATGAAAGTTACTTAACAACATTTAAATAATAAAATCTGTGACACCTTCCTGGCTGAGCAGGGCTTTCAGGAATTATTTAAATTCCTGAATTCCTTAAATTCCAGAAAGGAAGAGCACCAGAAATGGAATCTGGCAAAATTAAGTATGACACTATCCCAGTCCATCTTCACTCCCAAGGCTGGGGCACCTACTCCAGGTTCCCTGCACCCCCTGACTGGGGAAGACTCACTCCAGGGAGACCTGTGGGCTAAGGAGAAAATGTTCAGGCTCTTGAACAATTAAGACCAATGTTTCTTCACTCATTCTCTGTACTGGGTTCTGGAGATACAGCGAGGACACATAGCCAAGGCACCTCCTCTTCGGAGCACAACATCTAGATCTAGTACAAGAGACACACACGTCTCAAATAATCACTCAGATACATTAAAAACTGTGAAAAAATTTTAAAGGCAGAGTTCAGGGCACTCTGAAGCACATGAGAGTTGGACTTAATCTATATTTGGTGTTGTCAGGAAGCAATCCTGAGGAAGTAACATTTGGACTAAAACATGAAGAATGATTAGGCAACAACTAGATGGAGCAGAGAGAAATATTCCAGGCAGAGGGAACTGCCTTAGCAAGGGCCTTAAGACAAAAAGACCTGAAAGGTGAATTTGCTGATGGAGCCCAAGCCTGGCAGCAGTAGGAGAGGCAAGCAGGAGTCAATCTTTATCTGTAAGCAATGGGTCCTCATTATAGAATTTAAGACAGACAAGATTATTTTAAGTAACATGGTGGAGGATGAACTGGGGGTTGGGGAGCAAGAGTGAATAACAGGAAGTTTGATTAGTCTGGTAAATTTGATTCGATGGAGAATTTAATAGCTTCAAAAAAGAGGTATGGGTGACATCCCATTTCTATGGATACAGATTACAAGAAAATGT
>NW_012154396.1:4387289-4436897 GCF_000956105.1 Propithecus coquereli
AAAATTTTATATCTAAGAGTTCGACTGAAGTCACAGTGCCTCTGTTTTAATACGACATGAGAAATTTTCTCTTAATAGTTATTTAACTCTGGGAAAGAAAATGTTCAAAGGACAAAATTTTAAACAGTGGGGCCCTTTGGAGGAGGAAAGTCATAAACAGCAGAAGCAGCAGAATCAGTAATGCATGTGGGCTGAGTGGGGAGCAGTGGGCTTCAGGAACACGTTAGTTTTTATACCACTCCAGGCTGCAGTGATTTGGGAGAAGGGCCCCTGAGATGTGTTCTAGTGATGAAGGGAATGTCTGAGGAGGGGCTGTCTCCTTTCTGATTATTTTACTTTTAACCCAACATAAAAAATAGAGGGCAGATTTCCCAGACACCTCAGGAGAACGACATCTTGAACTGCCTGAAGAAAATCTCACATCTGCAAATCGGCATTGACTAGCCCTCAAACACTTTGCATGAATAATAAATTAAAAGAGCAGCCCAAGCAGGGCATGGCAGGTGAGAAAAAACAAAAACAAAAACCCAGAAGCCTGACCAGAAGATAAGTACCTGATAAAATCATTCTTTTCAAAGAATGCCAAGAACTCAGATTTGAAGGTTGAACTTGTCAACTTAAGTCTCTGCTTCCTCTTAAGAAAAAAATGTGATAAATAGATAAAAGTAATATATAATTGGCATTTCAGTACTTGTTTATAAAGTACTTCAAGGTGCTTAAAAGCAGTTCTTTTAAGCCTCTTAAATGTTTGAGTATGCTATTAATTTATGTTATAAGGAAGATGACTTACTTAGCAAATGTACACATCATTCCAGCCAATTATGACAAACTTCAAAATAGTGGAGTCCAAACCAACAGACTTTATTGATGTATGTTTGCCCACACTACTAATTTAGCATTTGAAGCTAAATTTAAAAGCAAAAACCTATTACCCTTAATATGAGGCTTCATCAGTTATTAATTAAGGATGTATGCATTCTTACACATTAAATACATATATATAATGCATTTTAAGACAAAAAGAAAACTTTAAATAGGCCATACAGCATGATGAACCTCCCTAGCCAATTAGCAAGGCACTCTCTGTTCAGAAACACTCAAGCAGAGGAGAGTCAGTCACCTGTTAGAAGGGAGCCAAGGCTCTAACTGCTTGGGAGGCAGAACCTCTTTCTAGATCTGGGAATCCCAACTCTGGCTAGAGGCCAAATCAGGGATTACTGTGAAGCCCTTGAAATCTACAGATACAAAATATACCTCCAAGACATTCTAATTAAAATTCCGGGCAGAGTTCTAGAGACAGCAAATTCAAAACATGGGTGAGGCTCTAACTAAGCCTGATGAGGGAGCAGATAGTATACTTTGCTGATGATTTCAAAACCTAAGCTAAAGCACTGCATGCAAATTAAGAATTGAAAAAGCCTATACTTATAAGAATTATTGTTGAACTCTGCTTTCTAAGTAAGTACTTTGACTCTTTGAGTTGTTATAGGCAGTACTAAGTGGGATAGTATCTTTGTCTAAATGTTATTGTGTTCACCCTTTACAAATGAAAAGCACAAAGCCACAGAGGTAAGGAATTTTCTAGAATGTAGTTACTACTGACATTCTCATTTTACATATGAGGAAATGAAGCATGGAGTGGCTGCATAGCCTCTCCAAGGTCACACATAGCCAACAAATATGGAGGCAGGGATGAAATTCAGTCAGTCTATCTCCACAGTCCGTGGTCTTAACCACTGTACCCTCGACATTTATTTTTCTACCAACTTCCCTATTGTAACAGTTTGTGGGCATTTTGTCTATCAGATACCATAAAGAACCTAGTTGTAGAATAAGTCCTCCTCTAGATGCAAAGGCAAAATGAACCACTAGGGTGGTGTTTTGGTCTAACAATCTATAACCAGCATCTGCCCAGAGGAGGTACCTCCCACTACCCATGCTTCCTGTCATCACTTATGGCCTCTTGGTTCAGGGCCTCAGTGCTCTGAGACTCACGAACTCCACCAGCATTCACATGAATTGTACTCAGGCATTCTCTCCATGTATACAGTTGTTTGTTTTATGGAAACACAAAAACACATTTCAACCACCCATCTGTTGCTTCAATCCACTCTACAATATTCTTGCCAAATGGTCTGGAAATTTGAAACTTCCCATGGTAGGTTATTCCATCTTTGGGCAGCTTTAAGTGTGAGAAATTTCTTCCTCATATTGAGATAAAAATCTGTCTGTAGCTTCCTTTTATTTTCCCTAGTTATAACTTTTAGGTCTAATCTTTTTTTTTTTAATTTTAAACAGTTAATTAAAATGGCAGGCCCTATCTCCAGAAAATATGTAGAAATGCACAAAAGGGTTTGCAAAAAAATTCTAGGAAATTGCAGACCCCCTAAGGCCTATAAATGGTCTATGGACCTCAGGCTTAGAAACTCTTTTCCTATAACAGCCCTTCAAATGCTATAAGACAAGTGCTTTTCCCCTCTATACTGCTGTATTGTGTTCAAGTACATGGGCTTGTGTTCTCTCCACTGAATTGTATCTGCTTAGATTTGGGCACTCATTTCAGCCCATGGAGACCTTTCTGAATCCCAAATCTATGATCTAATCTATTCACTGTCCCTCCTTCAAGTTGGTGTAAGTTTTCATCAGTATGCTCTAGTGTTTCTAGTCACCGGTAAAGGTATAGGCCAGGAAACAGCTGGAACTAAAACACTGCAGTTAGCAGCTAGCAACCTGCCTCCCAAAGCATAGCACTCAGGGTAGGGGGGATGTGCCCACTACATTTTTTTGCGAAGATCACATACTGGGACTAAAGACCATAATTGCACAAGGAAGTGTGCACATTTAACAAACAATATCATCATATGCAGTTAACTTTATCCCCCAAAGAGAACTGTTTTTGTTTGGATTTCTTCTATGTTGGGTTAGGTCAGGAATTAGACTAACCAACTCAGGGAATATGAAAACACATGAGAGCCACATGATTGAGGGTCTAAGTACTGATTGCAAAATTTTCTTTTACAGTTTAGCATGTGACCTTAGGAAACCCACATACTTACCGAGGTCTAAAGACCCCGAAAATTCTAGCCCTCCTATGTAAATAGAGTGGCTACCCAATGGCTGTGTTTGGCTTGAAGGATTCTCGTGGACACTAATTTAAATGCCATGTTTGGCATAAGGGTTTTTTATAGTGGTTTAATTTTACTTGTTTTAAGATAAATATGTTCATGCTTCAAGGACAACTGTTCTAGAGTTTTGTCAACAAGTTCACATTGACCCTGTCTGTGTACTTTGTAGATTTTGTAAGTTAAATCACTTCTCTTTTAGTGTTTTTCATTTCAGAACTAAGAGTTTTAATGAAGCCAGCATTGTGGAATAGAAAGAAAACTGAAAAGATCTATCAGAGGACCTTCCCTGTTAACTACCCAAGTGACCACGAACAATTAAATTATCCTTTCTGGGACTCATATTTATCATACGTAAAAAAAAAAAAAAAAAAGGGAGCTGGATTACTTCTCTAAGGTCTCCTACAGTTTTCAAAATTCTGTCATTCTAATTTTGTTAAATTTAAAAAGTGTACTAAACTATCAGAACTAAGACAAGCAGCAGCACTGCATCATTTTCTGTGCCTTAAACTTCAAGATTTAAAGTATTATTTTAATACACAAGGGCTATCACACAACATAATTTCACTGTATTAGTGGTGCATAGTAGATCACAGGATATAGTCCTTCTAACCCTGCCATCCCCATCCCCTGGTCTGTGGCCTGTTAGGAACCAGGCTGCACAGCAGGAGGTGAGCAGCAGGTGAGTGAGTGAAGCTTCATCTGTATTTACAGCCGCTGCCCATCACCTGCATCACTGCCTGAGCGCCCACCTACCCCTGCCCAAAAACTCATCTCTGGTGCCTAAAAGGTTGGGGACCGCAGCTCTAATCCAGTGGTTCCTAAAGTTGGTTGCATGTTGAAAACACCTAGGGAATTTTAAAACTGCTTTTGCCTAGATCTTGCCCCCAAATCTTCTGATTCAGTTGGTAAGGGGTAAGGCCAGATGGACCAGCAGGAGTATAAAAACTTCTCCAGGTGTGAACAACTAGTCAAATTCTTAGTTCTCAATTCTGACTGCATACAAGAATCACCTGGTGATTCTTCAAGCCTGCCAATGCCTAGGCCCACCTGCAGATCCTTATTTAATTGGTCTGTGGGCCCAGGGCATTAAGTTTTAAAACTTTCCACATGACTGTGATGTGCAGTCAGGGTTGAGAACCACTCCTCCAATCCCTACCTCACAAGTTCTATCTGGTCGATCATCCTGGCCTCCTACTCCACCCTACAGTGGTCACTCATCAGATGAAAAAACCTTGGACCTTACTACAAGGTACAGCCAACTTCCTGCTTTTTCTCTAGGACCATAACCCTCTTATCTTGTCAATTAACCAATGTTCCCCTGACCTTACTTGCCTTTTCCTCTCTCAAATGCTCTTTTCAGATTGCAGCTTCCCTGCTTCCTATCACCTTCTGTCTGCTTCATTCATCTACTGTCCCCAGTAACTTGAATGCCTTTGCCTGCTATTCCAAACTTCCTTTGCAGCATGAATCATCCTGACCAAATTTCTCCTATGATTCCAACCAACTACTATTAAAGAAAATCTGAGATATCAAACTGAAAAAAAATCTGCTCATTATTGCTATACAATAACCAAATGCTAGGCATATATATCAAGAGAATTAAAAACACACACACAAACACAAACACTAGAATGATTTATAAAACAATGACACTTTCTTCCATGGTACTTTGGCTGTAGTTTAGGCCATGAACCTTAAGAAACACAAGGGCCAAGGCAGAAAAAGCACAAAGACGAGATATTACCAAGGGAATTAAGGATATTACCAAAGCACAAAGATGTATATTAGCAAGGGAATTAAGGAGTTACCAAAAGAAAATGAAAGCAAAGGTTAGAACTTTACTACGGAAAAATGAAGGCTGAGGGTGAGTCAGTTTTAAATGGTGACTAAAATTATATTGTTTGAAATATGGAATATAGAAAGTGAAAGAAGAATGTTCTAGGAAAAATGAAACGTAATATTACATAGTAATTATTTTTAAAAATCCCAAGAAGCTTATGCAAGGTAAAAATAAATAGGTTCATTGAAGGCTGAGATAAATTTGATTATTGATTTCGATATAATGGGTTTTGCAGAATGTAAGAAAATTATATATTTGGGGAGAACTTTATAGTTCTTAAAGCATTTTCATACACATGTTCTTATTCGAGTTTTGTAAAAAATCAGAAATCAGTGGTGTTCTGAGCACACTGTGAATGTTTTGAGGCCAGCGTTGTGACAGCATCCATCATCTTCTTCCACAGAAGTTCCTTTGAGATGCGTCTGAAATGTAGCACTGTGCCTGCCAGACCTTTACCCTAGTGGCATTTATATCCTTATGACTACTGGAAGATTTACCACAAAGCAGACGAAGCTTTAAACTTTAATCTCCTTTCTTGCAAGAGATTCTTCCAAAGCCCTAAGAGGAGCCCTGGCAATGGATTCCCACAGCCGTAAGTTTTTGTCAAATAGTAAAAGTAAATGATTGTAATTTGTTGTAATTTCTTTTCTCATTCTAAATATTTATGTTTGTACATGTTCTGTGTTGGCAATTTTGTATTATTTTTCTTAAAAATGGAATATAGATACACTCCTGCTTATGGCCCATATTACTAAGTCATAGGGTCCTGCCAACCACTGCAAGACCATCTTTATCCCTCTTCTTTGTCTTTAACCTTCCTTCTCCCTCAACACCCGGCCTTGGAGTTTTAGCTGTTCCTTGCTCTCCTCAGCCATCTTCCTCCTTTCTGATGAATGGCTGTCTCCTCGCAGAGAACGTCTTTCCAGGGAAGACAGAGCGAGCATCAGGCAAAGCTTTCCAATTATTTCTTACTTTCTAGATGATCTTTCCCTGTACCATTTCTCCTCCTTTTCCTCGAACGTGGAGGAGTTGAACAACTCAACTTCTCCACTGGGCCTCGAACCTCTCCCCTGCGAGAACCAGCTGTGCCCTCTCAGTCCGATCACCCTCCCTTCTGCTCCCGGGGGAACTTTCCTGCTGCCTTTGAGCACACTCAGCACTTCAGCTCTTATGGCCTCATTTAGTGGGTTTCTCTCTTCTACATTTCCATGTCTTTGACAAAAAGGAAAAATACAGCAAATACTGAAAATGCCTTTTACCCTGAGCTGTTTTGGCACAAGTGCCCCAGAAGGAAAGGAAGGAAGAAGATTTGTGACAGTCGTTCCCCGGGGCCAAACTTGGGAGTGTCCAGTGCTTCATTTTGCTACGCTGGAGAGGTTGCCAAAATAGACACCAGGAAATGTCAAAAAGGAGAAGAAAAAAAAAACAGCATGATAGTTTATTTTACCTTCCATAAAGTGCATTTCGGCGCACCTAGTTCTAAAGTCAGTCTGAGCTGGGCAGAAAGGGCAGTCTGGGGACGTGCGTCCTCCGAGGAGGGCTCCATGTACACACGCTCGGGTACACGACGGAACCCCGGGGAAAAACGCTACTCAGAGCTGATTGCAAGAGTTCACTCCGCACTACCTCCCCGATGTAGGGAAGGCGAAATTTTTATTTTACAAAGATTTCAATAACACAGGCTTAAGCATAAAGGACTGTAGTACTTAGAAGTTTATCTAGACCCTGTCTAATCACCATATATTTTAGTTATCATCATTTTTCTGTATTAATTAATACTACCTGATGATTCTGGAAATGTTTAAAATATGTTATAACGTTATGGTCTGTTAATTTTCCTCCCAGCAGAAAGCTTCTAACAGTTTAAATCAGATTTAAATAAAGATTTTTAATCAAGAAGCATTTAAATGAGAGTCCTGGGCAGTATCAGCTTTGTGGTTCAGTAGAAACACACAGTCTGCCAAAAAAAAAAAACATGAAGGGATTTGAACTTTGCCTTAGATTTCAGTCTAGGAATTTGCAGTACTTCAATGCGACATATTTTGTTAAGCCTACAAAAACCCACAATGTTTATGGAAGTTCAAGAGAGTCAACTTTTTCTTGGTAAGTATTCTTAGTACAATAAAACATTAATGCTGTGCTAAAGTTACATGTTTTCACTTCTTCAGGAACAAACTGTGCTGATTTCCTGGATGCAAGAGATTTAGTAATTATAACAAATGAAATTATTTTTCATTTGTTATAATTACTAGATATTTTTTCACTGTGTCATTTTCTAGTTCCTCAGTACTAATTGGAGTACTACTGTGCTGGGAATTAAAAAAACAACAGCATACAAATATTATAATAGCCAAAGCCTGTGAATTCCTGACACTTTTCAACATTTTTTAACACACAAGCATTTTTTTGTTAAATATAAGTATCTTGATTTCCTTCCACCCTGGTCACCTATTAATACTTTTGATATTATAAGGCACACACTCACTGAAAATGCTGAGCCACAATGCTATGAAATGTTTATGCATTCTCTTGTTTAGGATTACCTAATGAAGAAAGCTCAATGATAGTTACCTAAATAATGAACAATATGGAATTTAGTTCATCACTAATACTGCCTAGCTTCTACTCCCCTCTTTAGCTGAGTTCTACAATGCCACATTGCCTCTAGCATGAGAAAACAATTGGTCTCACAAAAATACAGGTCATAATCCTTATCAGATTAGACCAGAGTTTACAGCACAGCAAAAGTCTCTAAGAGACAGCCAAGATATCGAAGCTGAAGACAATAAACAACATAACAACACTTTTCTAAAATGATTGGACTAATTTCTTAGAATTCATCACAATGGAATGGACTCACACTCAGCAGTCATCAGTGCCTCTTAAGGCATATGCAGACTGAAAGGGCCTTGTGGCCTAAACAGCATGGAACTCGTAGCAGAAAAAGTTGGACAGATCCACCTCCAAAATAGCAGTAGCTATAGTAATGATTTTTAAAATCTCGGAGAGATATCCCAGCACACTGGTACTCAAATTAGTAAATATTTGTTGCAAAGGATTTAAAACAGTTTCACAGTTTCATATATCCTTGTGTCTCTTTTTTGCCCACTGTACCTTGCTGTTCTTTTACTTCTCTTACTCCTATGCTTGGCGCATAGTTGAATTTTCTGTATGAATAAACAAATAATAGAAAGAAATGTTAATAATTTAGAATACAACATGGCTAGATGTAATTCTTTAAAATAAGAATTTTTAAGAGTGCTTGAATTTTGGAGAATTGCCGAGAGGAGGAGCCCTAAAGGATGATCTATTTTTAGTGCACCAAAAACAAGGTGTCATTAATTGATTCATTAATTCATTCAACAAATATGTATTAATATTGACTATTTTTTGTACACAAGGCTTTATGCTAGGTTCCTGTGACTCAGTGATCAAGAGGACTGGTGTGGTTTGAATGTCCCCTCTGAAACTCATGTTGAAATTTAACTGCCATTGTGATAGTATTAAGAGGAGGGATCTTTAAGAAGTGATTAGATCATGAGGGCTCTGCCTATAGGGATGGATTAATGCCTTTATCACAGGAGTGGGTTAGTTATTGTGGGAGTGGATTCCTGATAAGAGTTAAATCTGGCCCCCATCCTCTCTTTGTCTTGAAAGCTCACTTGCTCTTCCACCTTCCACCCTGGAATGATGCAGCAGGAAGGCCCTTGCCGTATGCTGACACCATGCTCTTGACTTCTCAGCTTCCACAAATAATAAATAAACATTAAGAATAAAATTGTCTCTCTAAAAATCATAAGTTTCTGTTTAATATAAATTACCCAGTCTCAGGTATTCTGTTATAGCAGCAGAAAACAGTTTAAAACAAGGACAGATCTAGACACTGATCTCATGGAATTTACATTCTAATGGGGAAAGATAGTTAGAAAAAGAAAAAAAGAACACACAAATAATGATATAATTATGTTGTGATTCACGCTAAAATGGAAAGAATTTAGAGGAATGTAAAGGTGAGCGCCAGGTCATGCAGGGCCTTGTAAGCCATGTCAAGGATATTCTGTTTTATCCTAAGAGAAACAGAAAACACTTTAAGATTTAAATCAGAAATATAACATGATCAAAATTTTATTTTTAAAAGACCAGTGATCTATAAATAGAAAGGATTGGAGGAAATGAGCAAAGCAAGATGATGGCAGGGGCGGATAAGAGTACAGGTCCAGCTGGAGGCTGCTGCTCTAGTTCATGCAAGAGATGGTGGCAGTTGAGCCAGAAGGCCAGCAGTGGCTATATGGAGAAGTAGGCGGATTCAAGGTTCACCTACAAGGGGATTCCTGGACAGGTGTTTTAAAAAGAGCAAAGAATCAAGGGTAATATCAACATTTTTGTAATGAGCAATCGGGAGGATAGGGGTTGAGGAGATTGAGAATACTAGATAAAGAGTAGATTTAAGGGACAAGAAAATGAGTTCAGGCCGGTTACAGGCGGTGGCTCACGCCTGTAACCCAAACACCCTGGGAGGCCAAGGTGGGCAGATTGTTTGAGCTCAGGAGTTCGAAACCAGCCTGAGCAAGAGCGAGACCCCGTCTCTACTAAAAATACAAAGAAATTAATCGGACAACTAAAAATATATAGAAAAAATTAGCCGGGCATGGTGGTGCATGCCTGTAGTCCCAGTTACTTGGGAGGCTGAGGCAGAAGGATTGCTTGAACCCAGGAGTTTGAGGTTGCTGTGAGCTAGGCTGATGCCATGGCACTCCAGCCCGAGCAACACAGTGAGACTCTGACTCAAAAAAAAAAAAAGAAAAGAAAAGAAAATGAGTTCAGATTCAGACATGTAAAAATTGAGATGTATAAAAGGCATCCAAGAAGGAATACTAAGTAACTGTTTTGAGTATACCTTTGGAGCACAGAGAGATCTGTGTTGAAGAGACCAATCTCTAAGTCATCAATGTGTATATATAATATTTTTAATAAGCTGTGGGAGTGGATGAGACTTTATAGGAGAAGAATGTGGGATGAAGAGCTGAGCATGGTGGCTCATGCCTGTAATCTTGGTGCTTTGGGAGGCCAAGACAGGAAGATTGCTTGAGGCCAGGAGTTTAAGACCAGCCTGGGCAACATAGCAAGACCCTGTCTCTACCAAAAAATTTAAAAGTTAACCAGCACATACCTGTAGTCTTAGCTACTCAGGAGGCTGAGGTGAGAGGATCATTTGAGCCCAGGAGTTTGAGGTTACAGGGAGCTATGATCGTGCCACGGTACTCCAGTCTGGGCGACAGAGCATGACCCTGTCTCTAAAAACAATAAAAAAGAAAGAAAGAATGTGAGATGAGAAAGAAAAAAGGGTCCAAGACCTACCTTTGAAGAACTCCAATTGCTAAGCAGAACAGGTAGAACTCCCAAAGCGGAATGAGAAGGATTGGCCAGATGAGGTAGCAAGAACACTGGATTGTACATTATAGTATAATAAGTTGTACATTATAGAAGCCAAGGAAAGAAAGAATATCAAATGCAGAGAATAATCACTCAGGGAAATCAAGTAAGGGGTCAACAGAGGGCATATATTGGATTTTGCAATGTGGCTACCACTGAGATCTTAGCCACAACAATTTGTGTGGCATGGTGGATTGAAGAGGGCTGAGCTATAAAAGAGAAAATGTGCACTGATAACACCTTCTAGAAGCCTGATCACGGGCAGGATCTTGAGGTTCTATCCTGGGTTATGTGGCCTGCATTTCTCCATTTGTGAAATGAGGATGTGAATATAACCACACACACAAAATAAATTGAGAAATACAAGAGTAAAGCCCTGTTCTTGGCATCATTGCATTCAATTAAGTTCAAATAGGATTTATTGTGCACATGCTAGATCCTGTGACAAAAAGATAGCTTGGACAAGGCGCATTCTTGCTAAGAGCTTATGATTTAATGTGGGAGACAGACTAAAACATATAAATTTAAGAAAATTTGGTAAATTTAAAAATGAAAATACACATGATGTGCTATGGGAGCAAGGAGGAGGCATTTACCCCAACCAGGGAGTTTAAGAAATCTTCTAGAGGAAAAGACACATGAACTAAGTTGTGAAAGAACAAATAGGAATTATCCAGGTGAGAGGAAGTAAAGACACACCACAGAGAGAACTTGTGTACATAGGCAAACGCCCAGACACATGAAACACGATTAAAATCCTGTGTACACTCTGCCCATGATTTGCTCAGGAAATTGACAAACACATCGGTTACTAGAATGTATAGTTGGAGTATAAGAGTTAGTTAAGTCTGGAAAGGCCAAGCTCATGGAGAATTTGTGTGCCCTGTTAGGAGGATTTGATATTTTACTCATGTAACTATCTGTGTTCAAATATAAGATCAACCACCTGTTAGCTCTGTCACTTAGAGAGTTATTGCACTTAAACTTCCTGAGCTTCAGTTTCCTCAATGAGAGTGTTTATTTTCAATTTCCTTAAATGAAAACTTAAATATGAATAATACCTCATCCTAACATGAAGATTTCCTTAAGTCTCTACTAGACCGAAAAATTGTTATCGGAGCAGGAAGCAGATTAGACAATCTCATCCAATCTACTCATTCTACATACAAGGAAACTGAGTTCCAAGGAGACTGATAATTTATCCAAGTTTATGCCTTGAAGAAGCAGTAGCATCTAGAGCAAACCTAAGTTCTATTAATATTATCTGATGTTATAACACTATTGGAAAATTCCTTTCTTCCTTTAAGAGAAGGCTGAAGCAAACCAAAAGTGAAAAGCAGGCAGAGAACAGGTTGTCCAATGTCAAAGGACTAGTAGAAATGGCATTTTCTGATGATGAAGCACAAGCTGAAGGTTGAGAATTAAGGCAGGTTCAAGAGGTATGACATGGTAGTGATATCTTCAGATATCACTTTTCTCCCGGTACAAATTACCATGAGCTCACAGTTTGGTATATATATTGCAAAAGGCATGATTTTGACAGAAACCAGTTCAGGTTCATATGCCTGTCCTGCCATTTACTGGTTGTGTGACTTGAGTCAACGATTTTCTGTAATAGTGAAATCTGAAAATAATGCTTACTGACTTCCAAAGAAGCTCAAGTAAGTTAGCATATAGGAACATATGAACATGCTTAACATATTACCCAACACGCAGGAGGCACCGAAATTTTTTTTAATCCTTTCTAGAATACAGAGCAGACCACCACAGACACAAGTTGGGTATACTTAATGACATATACCAGACAATTTATTTTCACAATACCCCAGAGAAGGAAGTGAACAGTAGACTGTTTTATAGGCCAGTCTCTATCTTCTGGATTCCAGACTAATATGTTAAGTCCCGGAAGGCTGATGTCAAACTCCTCAATAGCTCAGAGACCAAAGATCAGAGTCTGAATTGGACTTGGTGGTGCCTTTAGCTAACACGAAAGGGACATGTGATGGGTTTATGAGGCAGGTGTGGCATTTGTCATAGAAGTAAATGCAACCAAAGGTAAGAAAATTAAAGTGTGGTGAAATAGGGAAAGAAGCTGTCCGCCAGCGCATCATCATTTCAAACACGAAAATGCTGCGGCTAGGCAGACATAAAATGCTTTCTCTGTAATTATTAACAGCTGTCACCTGAAAATGATTTTTTGAGCTTATTCCAATATGAAAAGACAGAAAGAGTAAGCACTTTTCTCTAACTGCATGACCTTTAAGGAAGAAAGCATAAAGATGTACTTGAAGTAGACATGGAACTAGTTCTGTAATCTTCACATGACTTGGTATACTCCAACTCCCTGTTGCGGAAAGCGGGGGTCTTGACAGAACAAACCATCAGCAGGGTGTGCATGAGGATTTTGAACTATGTTTCATTGCTGCTTCTTTCCTTCCCCAAAATCTGCTAACTTCTCTGTCATGGGCATTTGCTAACACGAACACTTTCTGTTGAAACAGTAAAGCAAAAACAGGCAGATTAAGCTCCTCTCTCTTCACCTTTTCCATTCTACAAACTATGTATCACAGGCTATATGAGAGCCAAAATGGAATCTCTCTTTCACTCCCTCTCCCTTTTTCTGTTTAAGAGAATCATCTAAGAAGCAATTAGGAAATACAGGTGAGTTTCACTTACTTTCCAACCATTTCTTGAACACCTACGATGGGTCAGGCGCTTTGCTAGGTACATGAGACACAAAGATAGTAAGATACAGATTTTGCTCTCGGGGTTCTCCGAGTCTAGCAGGGAGGTAGACACGAAGACTAGTCATTGCACTGCAATGTGACAAGTGCAATAAAACAGGTAAGCATAGGTTAAAAGGAGTTCATTCTCCCTAGAGGCAGACCAAGGAATCCTTTATGAATGAGAGCTATTTTGAGTTGAGTCAATATAGAGAAACAGAATTTTGCCGGGTAACCACAGAGAAAATGGCATAAAGGCACATGTAACAACAGGACAAACACAGGGAGGTAGGAAATGATGTGGCAAATTTGGTATCTGCTAATCGCTTCCTATTAATGGAATGAGGGTGCAATAGATGGAGAAAGATTGGGGAGATGAGGCCAGAGAAAGGTCAGAGGCTAAATTATGTGGTGTTTTAAATGTTGTGATAAAGGATTTTAATTTTATCCTGAAGATAATAAATATCCACTGAAAGATGTTAATCCATAAAGTAATAACCAGACTTATATTTTGTAAAGTTCATCCTCCAATTGATAAGATGTGGAATCAGGCCAGGCATGGTGGCTCACGCCTGTAATCTTAGCACTCTGGGAAGCTGAGGGGGAGGGGGGCGGGGGTACTTGAGGTCAGGAGTTCAAGATCAGCCTGAGCAAGAGCAAGACACTGTCTCTACTAAAAACAGAAAAAATTAGCTGAGCGTGGTGGTGTGCGCCTGTAATCCCAGCTACTTGGGAGGCCTAGGCAGGAGAATCGCTTGAGCCCAGGACTTTGAGGTTGCTGTGAGCTAGGCTGACCATGGCACTCTAGCCCAGGTGACAGAGCGAGACTGTCTCAAAAAAAAAAAAAGGTGTGGAATCAACCCAAGTGCCTAACCATTCACCAGTGGATTAACAAAATGTGGCATATGTATACTGTGGAGTACTCCTCAATCATGAAGAAGGATGAATTACAGCCTTTTGCAATAATTTGGATGGAACTGGAGACCATTAGCCTAAGTGAAGTGTCTAAAGAATGGAAAAACAAACACTACATGTACTCACTATTAAATTGGAACTAACTGATGAGCACACGTGCACAGAGGGAAAAACTCAGTGGAAATCAAGCAGGTGGGAGGGGAGAGGAGGAGATGGGTGAAAACCTACTTAATGGGTACAATGAACACTACTGGATGATGGACACACTTCTAACCCTGACTCAAGCATAACAAAAGTGATCCATGTAACCAAAAACATTTGTATCCCTGTAATATTCCGAACTAATAAATAAATAAATAGTCATCCTCAAGAGTGTGGAGAGGGGATTGGAGGAGTGGAGAGTCAATGATGGGTTTCTAGTGAGGAGATCACTGCACTAGTTCACATGAGTGAAGGTGCCAACGGGCATTGGGGAGAAGAGGCATATTTGAGAAATATCTAAGATTGGACAACTAATTGAGTATTTCGAGTGAGAACAAGGAAAAAGTAGTAGAAGATAAATACCAACTTGGGGCTTTAGCTCCTGGGTAGGTGGTGGTTAAATTAGCTGAAGTAGAAACATGGAAGCACGTAAGGGGGAAGATAAGTTTTACTTCCTATAGGACACGAGTTGGTGCTGTCCAATAAATACTTAAGACATACATATGGGTCTTGGGCTGAAGGAGAGAAATAACAGAGCAAGATCAATAGAAACCCCAGTGCTAAGAAGGTAACCAAAAAATCGTGCATAGAATTCTCTGTCTGTAGAAGTCAGATTTGCTTAGGATATCAAGTAGAAACTGTAGTGGTTGAGAAAGCATATTTCCATCTTATCAAAAGAGGAACAGAAGAAGAACTGGGAACAAAATTGAAGAAGACGGGCTGATTAGCCTGAGGAATGAGAGAGATTTCCTAAGACAAAAGATTGAGGTCTTAGTGGACAGCTGGGAAGATTAAAATGTGACCTTAAAGGCCAGCAGATACTGATACGAAAGGGAAAAATCAGCCCCATGTCCGCCTGCTCTTTCTGGTGGTTTCATAAAAGAGGAAGATGGGTCAGTTGCTACCAAACAAGAAGTTGTGACCTCTTATAACAGAGGAGAAGAAGAGACATGATCTGGGAGGGCGGAAAACTATTGAGAAGCATTTTTTAAAAAGCCACAAATAGAGGTGAAATCAGTTGGGTAATTTTAAATATTGAGAGAGGTATACAAAGTGTTTGCAGACTATCTGGACGCATACTATAGGAGACGATGAGGAAGATCAGCCTAACGTGCTCAGAGCATATTGGGTAACTAGGCAGAAACAATGACTAAGCAGAAACTCTTGGCAAGCATGACTACAGAAAAGATATTTAAGGTAAAGGGTAACATAGTTGATCAGGGGTGAGAAGAGCAGCACAAGCAGAGACAGAAAGGAGCTGAGTCACCATTAAGATAGAGAATTGAGTCTCAACCTTCTGACACTGAGAGAGCTGTGAAATAACCCAGTTCCCAAAGTATGTTTCATCCCCTGTGAGGCCCACATAGAGGGTTATTCCTGTGTTTCCATGAAATCTCTATTGTCTTATTTCTACAAGTATCATTGCAATAAATCCATCACTACTTGAGGGAGTCTGATGCAAACTCTTATGTCTTTTTCTGGCAGCCAAAATTGCCTAACACACGAAGAAGTGAACTATATCTTTCATACAGTTTAGTGGCCAGAAATGGATGAAATACTATAGGGATATGCTCCCTGATGAGGAGCAGAAAGAGATTATCACCTTCTCCACTGTGGACATTTTCTCCTTTTATTTGCAGCCTTATCACACTGCTGCTTATATTGACCATTTTGTCAGTTAAAGTTCAACGTCTTTTATTCATTCAACATCTATTTGTTGGGTTCCTCATATGTTCCAGGCACTGTTCAAGGCACTGGAGATGCAAAAGTAAGCAAAAACAGACACAGTTCCTGCCCTCATGGAACTTAGCGTCTAGCGAGGGTGACAGTCACTGAGCAAATAATCACACTCATGGAAGTTTGATTCATCACACGTGAGTGAGAAGATGGCCCTGGAACCATCCATGCTTGTCATGAGACAGCTTCCTTCTTCCTCCACCCCTCCACTGGCAGGAGAAAAGAGGGGGCTCCAAGATCCCTCCCAAGAGAGACTCATGGTCTTTCTTGCACTATCTACACCTTATCCCTGCTTACTTCAGTCAGCAAACATCTCAGGCCTCTCAGGAGATCCCACACACCCAAACTCCGATCTCCATAAGGCCATGATTTCAGCTCCTACTCCAGCTCCAACTCCTCCAACCCTTCTTCTGTCTCCTGAAGAGTGCTGAGTGCATCATCACTAAAATACCCAATGGCCTCAAAATGTCCATGAATACTGCTGTCACCTTGGAGCACCAACTGGAAGCTGCCTCTTCCCTGAGGACTGTGTCCCCTCCAGCCCTCTCAGATGTTGGGTGCTCTAGCTCTCTGGTCCTGGAGGTGGGAAATGTGTCCTCCTTGCTCCTTTTCTAAGTCTTTTTCCCTCTCTCCTCCTAAGCCCTACACACACACACACACACACCAGCTTTGAATCTCATGTCATCAGACTACACTATCCATTACCATCCTTATAGGAGTCACCTGCTTATCTGCCCTGTTCCTCTCCCAACACCGTCACCCCACCCCTCACCTGCCGCCCCTGGGTAATGACAGTTACCCTTTTCAGTGAGAAAATGGGAGCAATTAGAAGAGAACTGAAACAAGCTTTTCACATATACTTTCCTAATTACATCTGAGCCACCTACTCTGTATTTTTGTCACTGTTGATGAACTATCTGTGCTCTTCCCTACAGCTACTTAAGTGTCTGCTCAGGTGATTTGCTTTAGCAATTCTTTCATTTCTATCCTACAGCATTTATTCTGGGGCTATTTCCCAACAGCTTATAAAGGTTATATTTTTTACCATCTTAAAACCCTCTTGACCCTACTTCCCCCTCTAGATACTTCCCTATTTCTCCACCCTCCTGTATGCTATACATACTCTGCTCCAATTGTTCCCTTTTTTGAACCTATTCCGATCAAGGTTTTTCTACCCACCATTTCCCGGTAACAGTCCTTTTCAGGATTTAGCAATGATCTTCACGTTGCTAAATCCAGTGGTCAGTTTAGTTCTCATCCTATTTTACCTATCATCAACGTTTGGCACAGTTGATCACTACCTCCTACTTGAAATATTTTATTCATTTCATTTCCAGGATGCCACACTGTCCTAGTTTTCCTCTTACTTCACTGGACTCTCTTACTCTCTTCCACTGATTCTTTCTTAACTTCCTCACCTCTTAATGCTTGAGTCATCTTGAACCAATTTTCTAATTTCTCTAATTCACTCACTCTGTGTGATCTCATCTGACGTTTTGGCTTTAAAGGGTATTTATGCATTAAAGACTCATGAATTCATATCTATAGCCCAGACCTACGATGACCAACTCATCCCAGTTTGTTGGGACTTTCTGGGTTTTAGCATGTCCTAGGCACCTCCTCGGTCTCAGGCAAATCAGGATGGTTGGTCATCCTATGCCAACTCCAGATAAATAAATCCAGATAAATAAATCTCCAGATAAATAAATCCAACTGTCTACTCTCTAACTCCACTTGCTATATATAACCCCTAGACCGACCCCTCATGTTTCCTCCCAAATATGCTTCTCTCACGGACTTGCCCATTTCAGTAAATGGAGACTCCATTCTTCTAATTACTCATATCATGAATCTTGATGTAATCCTTGATTTTTTTTCTTTCTCTTGTAACACATACCCCATCTGTCAATATATTCTGTTGGCATTCCTTCAAAAACATCCAGAATCTGACCATTCCTTCCCACTTGTGCAGTTACCACACTGATCCAGCCACCTTCAAGTCTTCAGGTCTAGATTTGTGCAAACAAGTTCCTAATTGATATTCCTGCTTCCACCCTCCCACGTTCACACACACAGTTTATTCCACACACAGCAGCCAGTATAATTCTTTAAAAACCTTAAGTCAGATCACATTCTTTGCTTAAATCGCACAATTATTTTCCATTCTCTTGGACTAAAAGCCAAAGCTCTTACATTGCTCTTCCAGACCCTGCCTGGCCTCGGCCCTCTTTCTGTCCTCATCTCCTGCTATTTTCCTTCCCATTTACTCTACTCCAACCACACTGGCCTTCTAGTTGCTCTTTAAACATGGGGAACATACTTTCACCTCAGGGCTCTTGCCCTTATGCTTGCCTAGAGCCGTCTTCCCTCAGGGATCTGAACGTTCACCTTCTCATCTAGTTCAAATGTTACCTTATCATTTCCTCCTGGTCCATTTAAAATAGCATATGGTTGTGCACACACACACAAGCACTTCCTAACCTCTTTTCCTGATGCATGTTTCTCTGTAGCACTTATCACCAACAGACACACTATATATTTTATTTTTTTATTTGATTATTGTCTATCTCCTCCATCACTGATCCTTAGAAGGGAAATTTTATTGTTTTATTCACCACTATATCCTTAGCACTTAGAAGAGAGACTGGCACATAATCAATATTAAACAAATATTTGTTACATAAACCAATGAATGACTTGTAAATTGAGATAGCTCCAAAAGGAAGGAACAGGTTTCTAATACATAAGAACATGTAACTCAGTCTGGAGAGTTAGGAAATGATATTTTAATAAGATCTGAAGGATGAGTAGGCATTAACCAGATGGAGAGTTGGAAAGAACATTTCAGACAGAAGGAACAAGATAAACAAAGGCTTTATGGTGAGAGGCTCCACAGTGTGTTCCAGAAACTGAAACAAAGCCCATACGACTGACCTGTAGAGACTAAGGAGGAGATTGCTAAGAGACAAGACTGGGGAGGGACACAGAGGCATGATTTTGATCTATATGTGAGAGGAGTAGAAAGACATTAGAAGGAATGTAATCTGGGGCTGGATGTGTGTATAAACTAACCATACTTGTGTTTTGAAAATATCACTCATTCAGGTGTGCTAGCTGGGTTGAAGAGGGCCAGAGAAGAAATATTGAGACCAGTTAGACCACAGCAATAGTATAGGTGAAAAATGATGGTTGCATGGCTGATAAGGTAGTGGTGGAGATTAAGAGTGGCTACTTATGAGATTCTAGGAGTTAAATTGGGGTCTGGAGAGGAGTTAAAGATGGTGGTAGTGAGATAAGGGAGAAAGAGGTATCAATGATGATGCCTAAATTTAGTAACACAACAGATGGTAGTAATATTCCCTGATTGGGGGAAATTGGAAGAGGACCAGTCTTGGAAGGGACACTTTAAGAGTTCAATTTTGGACATGTGGAGTCTGAAGAGCCTTGCAGACATCCAACTCCAAGAAGAGGAGTTGGTTGAGCTGTTGGTCATATAGGACTAAAGCCATGGCTAGAGGCCTAGACTGGAGACATGCATGTGGGAGCTATGATTGGGAAGATGATATGAAACCTTGAGACTGGTGAGATGGCCAGATTTTTGCATGAATTCCTGATAAGCCACATCTTTACAATTCTGTACTCACACAGATAACTTTTCAGACAAAAACACATGATTATAATTTTATCCTTATTTAATTTTATCTTGTTAGAGACTCAGATGATTACTGTCATCTGTTATGATTTAAGATGTTCATTATCATTTATTTTCCTTCTCCTCTTTCTGGTTTTGTATCTTCTGCAAAAAAAAAAATAATCAACATGGCATCAACATCTCTACATAAACCATTAACAACAACATGGAAACAAACAGGATGGAGAACCCCACTTGGGACCTCTCTCCAGGGTGTCATTGATAGAGGCAAGCCCACTTCAGACCAGTTATAGCAACAGTTAAAAGCATGTCCAGTTTTACTATTTAACAGTCCATGTTGTCTCCTAAGAACAGCATAAAGGAACTTGTAAAAGTATTTATGTCAGGCAACTTCAGAGACATGGCAAATATACTCTTAAACCTAGTGTCCAAATCCCAGTTCTCTCACTTCCTAGTTTTGTAACCTTGGGCAAGTTGCTTAAACTCTCTGGGTTATAGTTTCCATTTGCAAAACATTGATCATGGTATCTGCCCCATATATTTATAGAAAGGATTAAATGAAATGATACATGAAAAGCATCTGAAACATAATACCTCTGCAAAGCAAGAACTAATTTATTTTTGTTTTTCCAAAATCTATGTGCAGCTAACTTGTTACTGTATGTCTCTTTTGATAAATAGTGGGCACAAAGGAGGACTCTTGCCTCATTCCAGCAGATAACAGCAACACAAGTAATAGTATGTATACTAAAATTAATCATAAGATGAACCAAAAGAGTTGCTCAGGGATAAACTTTGAGGGATATTTTGAAGTACAGCATAAGGCAATGAGAACAGTATTATTGGTTGAGAGTGAAAATAATATTATAAAACTTCACAAGGTTTTTTGTTGTTTAAGTATGAGGAAACTAATAAATATATACCTTTATTATCAATTTGATGCTGAAATATTTACCATACTAGCTAAATATCTTAGGTACTTTGAAAAACAGGGTACTTGTGGACATTTATATCATAGAAAGTATTGACAGGAAACTTCTAATGGAATTTTACTAAAATTTGGTCTTTTTCTAAGAATGTATGCATTAGGAAAACCAAAGGAAGGGGAAGAAAGTCACAGTTTTTGGAATCAGATAGACCTAGGATGGAAATCTAGCTTTCTCCTTAAAAATTAGGTTGCCTTGGCCAGGCACGGTGGCTCACGCCTGTAATCCTAGCACTCTGGAGGCCAAGGTGGGAGGATTGCTTGAGCTCAGGAGTTCGAGACCAGCCTGAGCAAGAGCGAGACCCCGTCTCTACTAAAAATAGAAAAAATTAGCTGGGCGTGGTGGCACGTGCCTGTAGTCCCAGCTACCAGGGAGGCTGAGGCAGGAGGATCGCTCGAGCCCAGGAGTTTGAGGTTGCTGTGAGATAGGCTGACTCCACGGCACTCTAGCCCGGGCAACAGAGACTCTATCTCAAAAAAAAAAGGAAAAATAGGTTGCCTTTAGCAAGCTTTGTCATGTGTCTAATTTTCAGTTTCCTCATCTCTTCAATGTGAAAATTAATGCCAATTTCATAAGGTTGTTAGGCAGGTTAAGTGACTTACTATATGCAAAGCACTTAATACAAAATAAGCATTCAATAAATGTTAGCTTCACTTTCCTAAACATTGCTGGCTAAGCACAGTTAAACAAGGGGGAAATAAAAGCATTATTTTGTTCAAGTAAACTGCATCAAGATGTTCTGATAACACGCTCTACAAACTTCTTGCTATCTTGCATTTCCAGCACTTGCCTTCACAAACTTATTGACTCCACCATTCACTACATCCAAGAGAGGATACTGAAATGGTATCTATTTTCAAACACTAAGTAAAAGATGCAGAAAGGAAAATCCATTTCTAATGATTTTGTGCCTAATCTATGACACTTGGTAGATGAAAAATGGGTCCCATTCTTTGATTGTAACTGTTCTTAGAAGTCACTTAATTTAAAAATATATATCAATCAACATAATACATGCACATGGTAACAAAGCAAATAGCACTTATGATGAAAAGCAAAAGTAACACTCCTGTCCTTGTCTTCTTACCCTCAATCCCACATCCCAGAGGCAAACTCTTTTAATTGTTTCTGTTTTTAGTTTTGGCAGTTACCTCCCTAATTCTAGATATTACGATTTTATCTCTGTTTTGATTTACCCACTTTAGACAGTACCATTTGAAGACTTAACATTGGACATTTGGGCTATTTGCCAGTAATCTGAAAAGTATAAGACCTGTAATTTTTCTAAAGCATTTATTTGAAGCTGATACCAATATGGAGGCTGACGTTGTTAAGCAAGTCATGAATCAGTGAGTAAGATAGAATTATTCTGAGCATCTCTGTTTCAACTTGAGTTTATTATTCTCGCCTCTCTATTGTAGCTCTCCAGATATGCTCCAGTAGTATTCTTACATTTAAGGACTTTCATGCCTCAAGACTATTCCTTAAGTATTTCAAGGTCTACTATAATTCAGAGATACAGTAAAGTAACAACGTTCACTGAAGAAAAAATGGCAAACGGGGACCATTTTTCTGGTCTCCGAAATTCATGCTCTTCCTTTATCTACTGAACTTCCTCTAGTGCTGGGGACAGAACTGCAGCAATAACCATTGTCCCCAACAAATCTGAGGCCCCATAAGGAAGGGTGCACTTCTCCTAGCAGCAGACTATGCTTCGGGACAGTGGAGGATTCCTCCAAGTTCAGCCTGGTAACAATGAGCTAGCTAACTTCCTCCTGACAGCTAACAGGATAAGATGAGTAAACACAAATCACTCAACTGAATCAGCCAAATATTCAATTTAAAAACAGGTAGAGGCCGGGCGCGGTGGCTCACGCCTGTAATCCTAGCTCTCTGGGAGGCCAAGGCGGGCGGATTGTTTGAGCTCAGGGGTTCGAGACCAGCCTGAGCAAGAGCGAGACCCCGTCTCTACTAAAAAAAATAGAAAGAAATTAATTGGACAACTAAAAATATGTAGAAAAAATTAGCCGGGCATGGTGGCACATGCCTGTAGTCCCAGCTACTCGGGAGGCTGAGGCAGGAGGATCGCTTGAGCCCAGGAGTTTGAGGTTGCTGTGAGCTAGGCTGACGCCACGGCACTCTAGCCCGGGCAAAAGAGTGAGACTCTGTCTCAAAAATAAATAAATAAATAAAAACAGGTAGAAATGTGTGGCCTGAAGAGAATATGAATTAATTATGAAAAATTGACAAAGAAACCAAAATCGAGTTAAGAAACAATGGTCTGAATTCTGTCAAACTCAGATCGAGTCCATGACTCAGGCAGCCCGTGGTTTACCAGCCTCGTAATAAGGTGGAGAAGCTTTATACAACTCTATTGTTCTAGTTCATAATAAGGTGAAACTTGAAGCATTCCAGTTGTTTTCAGCAACCAGTAAATCAGTGCCTTTGTGTATGGGCAATGTTTAGTCAATGACTAAATCTGTTTCTCCTTCCAAAATATCTCATCAACATGTTTCCTTCAAACCAATTAACTCTGTTTTAGTAAGAGGAGTTTTGTTCATAATTTCTTTAATGAGATTAATAAGATCAATCCTTCCATAAAATCACCAATGTATAAAAAAATACCCAAATTCCCACTCTTTGACTGAGACTCCAACAGATATTTATGAGTTTTTCCTACTACATGTCACAAATATATTTGATATGGATGTGGACTCAGTTTGGTACTTTTTTCCAATAAAAAAGTTCAAAAGAAATTTTTTAAAACTGCATCTGGGCCCTGTGCAGCTTAGTTAGCTGAGATGCCCCCAGGTAAGAATTATAATCATTTAGAAGGCACATAGGCCAGATAATCAATGAAATTATTAGTGTTTTCTCCTAAAGAAAATAGTACACAGAAAAAGTAAAATCTAATTCAAATTTAAAATAATAGCTCATGACATTTATATGACACACAAGAGTTACAGAGACCTTCACATCCGTTACTTCATTTCATCCTTGGAAGATTCTTATGAGATAGATGTTATTTTCTTATTTAAGAGGTTGAGTATCTCACCTAGCTGACACAGCTGCTCCATGACTGAAGCCAACTCCATTTATGTATTATTCCTTCATTGCGTACAAACTTGGTACACATACTAAATGAGGTTGCTAGGATTACAACAATGAATAAGACAGTGTCTTTCTTCATGTTGTGTTTGCAGTGTGTGTACATGTGTTCTCAGTAAAATGTCTAATACTTGCTGAAATGAGCTAGAAAGCAGGGGTTTTTTTGCCAGCAGACAAGAAAACTCCAGCCAGGCATGATTCCAGTTCAGCCTACCTGACCTGCTTTGGCTTTGACCTGGGCAGATCATAAATTATGGTGAAAAGATTGCTCAGTCATTGTGCCAATTCCCTCTTTGCCAGACCTGTACAAGTTGCCAACAAACTGATTTATCAGATTGTTGTTATGAGGACAGCTAATGTCACATTCATTATGCCAAGTTGCCTCCATACCCAAGCTCCTCCCTGGGAAAAAGCAGAGGCAATTCTCGAAGTTGCAGTAACTAATAGAAAACCATGACCTGGAAGAGATCCCCTACGACCACAGATCAGTTACATGTGAATGAAAAATTATTCTGCTGATGTACGAAATGAAAGATAATGACATGAACCAGTATTTACTCTGATGTCTCCTAAATTCCACTGAAATATTGTCAGAAAACCACTCTGTAAATCTTTCAAACTGTTGGCCAACAGCAAATGTCAGTGGTCTGATTAGTGGAAAGTTATCATGGCAGGCATGTAAACTGCCATAAATGTCTTCAACCTGTGTCAGCTTGGTCCCTCCACCTTCTCACCTGTCCATCTCTCTGTACTGAGACACATCCCTCTGGCACATGTGGAAACAGGCTTTGTCCCCATATCTTTCCTGAACTCTATACCCAAAGAACTGCTTCTATCAACCCCTTGAACTCGGGCATTGGCACTGTCACTTTGCAGCTGGGAATCATCTAGAACTTGCAGTCAGAGTTCTTTTTGATGGACACGGCCCCTCCTTCACATGGGACCAGCAGACAGGACAAGCTGTTCATTTTCCTGTTCAACCCATTTGTTTCCTACAGCATCACTCCACAAAGTGGTTATGGATGTATCAGTCTTTGCCAAATTGCCGAGGTAACTAAAGGAACTGGGCAGAGAAAGGAGTAGATTAGTTCAAGAGAAATAGTCCAGGAGCAAAGCATGCACCAAGTTGAAGCCCTTGTAGCAGTTCCTACACGGACCCTCCCCAACTCCTAACCCTGTTGCCCTGCCTGCACCCTTTCTGATGTAATCTCTGCACTCTATGTAATCTCTGATATGCAAACTCCACCTTTGGGAACCTTCACCATTAACCACGGTGGTTTCCCTTTCCTCACTGTTTACAATCCCCAAGTCATTCCATCTGGAATAAATCCCTGAGGTGCTCCGGCTGGACGATGCAGAGTGATTTGTAGAATTCTCCATCATGCAAAGCCAATCCAGGTAAATACAGACACATCATATCCATGTCCTCTCTAGAATTTTCCATCAATGTGAGCTACAAACATTCCTTTTTCTTCAGACATCCAGTGAATAACTGTTGGCTCAGATACACACATCTCTAAAAGATAAACATTCACTCTCAGAGATGGTATAGCCAGAGTTTAACCAGAAATCACAAAATGGTGGTCATAGACATGTTGTATTTGGGCCTGTACTTAAAAAAAAGAAAAAAAGACTCAGTTTCTGGGGTGAACAGAATAATGGCCTCTCAAGATGTCCATGTTCTAATCCCCAGAACCTGGGGATATGTTAATTTCCAAAGCAACAGGGACTCTGCAGATGTGATTAAATTAAGGATCTTGGGATGGGAGAGTATCCTGGATTACTCAGGTGGGCCCCATGGTGTCACAGAGTCCTTATAAGGGAAAGAAGGTGACAGGAGAGTTGGAGTGGGAGAAGATGTGACCAAAGAAGCAGCAGATCAGAGTCAGGGAGATTTGAAGATTCCATGCTGCTGGTTTTGAAGGAGGCCAAGGAATGTAGGCAGCATCTGAAAACTAGGAACAGTAAGGAAATAGATTCTCCTCTAGAGCTCCTGAAGGCCCATAGCCCTACCAACACCCTGATTTCAGCGCAGCAGAAATCCATTAACGTACGACCTCCAGAACTGTAAGATCGTAAATTTGTCTTGTTTGAGTCACTGTCTGGGGTAATTTGTTACAGCAGCAACAGGAAGCTCATACAGCTTCCAACATTTAACAGTCAAAAGGTTTGACTTGTTAAGAAAAATCTATCTTTCAAGCCTCTCTTGGGAAATCTGTCCACACCTGTCCCAGGTTCCAGGGCAGAAATTGGCTGAATAACAGCTGCGTCTTTTAGAGAGAGAATGGGGTTCACGGTTCTCCTCTATCCCTGCCTTCCCTGTGTTCCCAAATGCTGAGGGCTAAGAGCCAGGTGTGAATAATTATCAATTTGGCTTTTGCGATTGTGGCTGGCCTGCTTCACGCCACAGTTTGTTACTACAAGTGAACACACCATTCTTCCTCTACCGTCCACTTAGACGAGCAATCGCCTAAATGACCGGCCATTTGAAATTTAAAAACATGCCAATGGAAGGCTTCTACTTTTATCTTCAGCTCTGAAAAGCACTGGACAGAAAATTGGGATGAACCACGGAGAAGAGGTAAGTGTATCCACAGCAAAGGAGGGACAGACGCATCGAGGTAAATATCGCCAGTGAGGCTCCACATGCTCTCGGTTCAGTTTCCTTTGACAGCATTATTTCATAGATTACTTGTAGTAATCACCTACCTAAGTGAGGATTCTGCAGGCTATGATTACTTGAAACCCTGGCTTTTTTTTAATTTGAAGGAAGAGGAACCTAAACTAGATTTTAGAAGTATTTGATCAGTGATGAATTTATATTATATCTTATAAAATCATATTTTAAATTGAGTGGATATTAGGCAGAATCTAGGTTGTTTTGTCTGGAGAAAAAAAAAAGTTTTGGTCATAGAACAACCTGCTAAAGATCTTGAAAATAGAAATACACAATGCTGAATGTGCTTAAAGGATGCCCAAAGTGAAGTATTTCTGTCAGGGAAGCCACCCACTCAGCAATTTGACCACTAAAAAAATGTTTCCACTGTATAGACAGAATCTTTTGCCAAGCCAGGGACACCAATGGTGAGCTATAAACATCTGCGGTTATACAAAAGGCCACTTTATAAAATGGCTTTTGGTATTTTTTCCCCAATAACTCTGAATATCAAAAGACAGCACCAACGGCACATTTCCCAGAATCATAATCACTTCCTCAGTTAAAAACACCTACTCAGAGCCTTCACTTGTCAACAGGGAACTTCACCTGGCTTTATTTTTACAACACCTCTGATGGTTCAACTCTGTAACTAGCCAATCATCGTGGGCAGGCCAGTTCTAATATTAGATTGGTTTAGAAGAGTAAGCAGTCCAGAATAGTGGCAGAGATTTATGCTCCAAAATTGGCTGTTCCCTCTCAATGTAAGCTCTAGTTAAAGAACTGCTCTCTCTGGGAAATGAAGTGGATTTGGAAAATGGGATAGTTCTAAACTGCTTATATGAATATGTTTTTTTCAAAGTGAACTAAGTCACTCTGTTCTCTCTGTGGCACATGAGATTTCAACATGAACCATCTGGGGAAACACGTCGTTAACCTACTTGGTTTGGGACTTGTATTAGTTTGATAGGGCTGTCATAAAGTCCCACGAACTGGGTAGCTTACAAAATAAATCTACTGTCTCTCAATTCTGGAGGCTAGAGGTCTAAGATCAAGGTGTGGGCAGGTTGGTTCCTTTTGAGGGCTCTGAAAGTGAATCAGTTCCATGCCTCTCTCCTAGATCCCAGTGGTTTGCTGGCAACCTTGGGCATTCTCTGGCTTTGGCTGCATCACCCCAATCTTCTCTTTCCAGCCACTACATGTCCACTATCCTCCATATCATACTCTAATCCTGTCCTCTTTTCCTGTTCTATCCTTTGTGACTGCATTTATTCCTTGGCTCCAATGATCACCTTTAGGCAGCTAATTCTAAGTTGCTATTCCCAGCCTTGACTTCTCTACCTAGCTACAAACTCACGTTGCTAGTTGTTGGTACCTGAACTGCAATACAACTAAAACTGAAAACATGTCATCGTCCCTGAGTCATCTTCTCTTCTCTATTACACTGTTTCTGTTAACTTATTCCTATATTCAACCAGGCTTAGAATCTTGTGATCCTAGCACGTGTCCTTTCCTTTGTTCTCTTTTAGCCAGTCTCCATAGAAATCCTGTTGTCTCTACTTCTAATACGTAAATTGTCTTTTCCTGATTTTTCCTAAGCCAAGGCCCTCATTACTTTTCACCTGGGTGGCTTAAAGTGCTCCCTGTTATCTCAGCCTCTATCTGCTCCTTTCTAAACTATACCCTTCTTCATCCACTTTAACCTTCCAAAAGTCCAGCTGAAAAACATAATTGGTTCCCCATTTTCTATCATGTGGGAGATCATGAATCTCTTTACAATTCGGACATCTGAAGGAGAACTCTGGATTAAAAAAGTGCTTTAAGGTAAACTCTGTGAGGGTAGAGGAGTATATTGATGTTTATTTCATCCCTGGCTAAGCACAGATTGACTAAGACCAGCTTTTCATGACTCAACATTTGAGGGAGAAGGTTCTGCTTAATGTTAGCTTGGGCAGGACACAGAATTTGAAATTAAACCCTAGAATGGTGTTCTAAGGCCATGGTTCTGAAGTTGAGGTGTGATGAACTGAAAATGAAATCAAATGGAAAATGAAGGAAAACTTCACAAATTTGCCTAGGTCCAACTTTGTCCAAAACACCCACAAACACATATCCATCTATTAATGTACTCAAATGCCTTGGTTCATACATACAGAGATCAAAAACAAATTGGACTTCAGCTTTTTCTAAGTGAATCAGTAGGCTCATGACATGCTAACCATGCGTATTATTAACAGTCACCACAAGTTTCTTTGGACTAGTTCAGGCACAGCTGCATAAATATTTCTTACATTGGCTGCCTGCCCCACTCTACCTCTTTGCAGAAAAGACCACATTTCTTTCCAGTTTAGTTCACTGCTCGTATCTCATGTGGCTTGACTGAAGAACGTTCTTTCTAAAACTAGATCTGTTCCAAGCATAATATAACTTCTGGCAGGTAGAGACATGATTTTTCTCCTCTGTCTGGCTTATTCCTGTTCATCCCTCAACATTTAGTTCAGAATATTCATTAGCAAGAAAAGGGGACCTATGAATAAAACCATAAACTTTTTTTGTTCCTTTTGAGACAGGGTCTTTCCCTGTTGCCCAGGTTGGAGTGCAGTGGCATGATCATAGCTCACTGGGCTCAAGTGATCCTCCTGGGTCAGCCTCCTGAGTAGCTGGGACTACAGGCACATGCCACCATGGCCAGCTTATTTTTCGTAGAGTAGGAGTCTTGTTATATCGCCCAGACTGTCTTAAATCCTGGCCTCCAGCGATCCTCCTGCCTTGGCATCCCAAAGTGCTGAGATTATAGGCGTGAGCCACCACACCCAGCCAAAACCATAAACCTTTAAGTAATACAAGCATTTAATAAATAGAAGATATACCATTTAATGGAAAGGAAAATCAAAAAGTATGAAGAAGCCAATTTTTCCTAATAGGATCTATCATCTGTAATGCTGATCAAAATCTCAATGAGCTTGTTGGGAATTGAAATAATGACTCTAATGTTCATCTACAAAAATAAATGCTAGAAGAATGAGGAAAATTCTGAAAAAGTGAGATCTTGTTCATACATTTTATGGAACTAGAATGGTATTGACCCATGAATTTCTAGACTCCAGTGAGTACAACAATTAGAAATAGTCTCACATACACATACGAATTTGGTATCTGATAACAACTACCCTTTAGTGAACTCTTATGTGCTATATGTATTATTCTAAGTCCTTTATATGCAATAACATGGCAGTCCCCAGCCTTTTTGACACCAGGGACTGGTTTCATGGAAGACAATTTTTCCTTCATAGGGGGTTGCTGAGCTCCGGTGGTGATGCCAGCGATGAAGAGGGGAGTGGTTGTAAATACAGATGAGGCTTCCCTCGCCTGCCGCTCACCTCCTACTATGCGCCCTCCACCCCCCTTCCTAAGTTTCATGGAAGGCAGTTTTTCCACTGATGGGGGTGGGGGTTATAGCTGGGCAGCAGAGCTCTGCGGCCCACTCCCTACCAGGCCGTGGACTGGTATGGTACGTAGCCCAGGGCGTTTGGGGACCACAGCCCTAACATATAAGTCCTGAAAACTCCTGGAGATAGGTACTATTATTATTCTCATTTTATATATGAGAAAATAGGTTTACCCAGTTAGTAAGGAATGGAGCCAGAATTTGGATATAGGTAGCCTAACTCCAAGAACTATTAATCACTATACGGTATTTTTAAAAATCAGCAAGGGAAAAAATCATTCCACATTGGTGACTAATGGAAACCCTACCTCACTTTTCTATATCACAGCTAATTCTAGACAGCTTAAATAAGTAGTCCCAGCTACTCAGGAGGTTGAGGCAGGAAGATTGCTTAAACCCAGGAGTTTGAGGCTGCAGTGAGCTATGATCATGCCACTGTACTTCAACTTAGATAACAGAGCAAGATCTTGTCTCAAAAGGAAAAAAAAAAAGTTTATGGTTTTATTTATAGGTCCTCATTTCTTGATACTGAATATTCTAAGTCTTGAAGGATGAACAGGAATAAGCCAGACAAAGGAGAAAAATTGTGTCTCTAGCTTCCAGAAGTCATAGTTATGCTTGGAACACACCTATAAAAGATATACTTTTAAAAGTGAAAGTACTTTTACTGTGATGTAAAAGTATCATACAAAACCATAAACTTAAAAAAAAAAAATCTCTATGTGGAGAGGCCTCTTTAAAGCGCACCCAAAAGTCAAAATCAAAATAGAATAGACTGATAGATCTAACTCATAACCATTTTAAAACCATAATTAAATAAGCAAAGAGGTGAAATAATAATAATAGTGCACATGACAGGCAGACATTAATATCCCCAGCGTACCAAAATCTTTTATAAATCAGTCAGATATTGATAAACATGCCAATGGAAAACATGTACAAGTAATTTATAAAAATAAGAAAAAGAGGTGAAAAAGTGTGAAAAGATGTTTGAACTTAACTGTTGATTAAAGAAATACACATTCAAATAAAAAGTATTCTTTTATCAGATTGGCAAAGATAACGAAGTGACAAAATCTGATGTTGACAAGATGTAGGAAAACGTGGGGATCTGAATTGGCACAACTTTTCTGGAGAGCAGTTTGGCATTTATGAATCCAAATTTCAAATGTGTATAACTTATGATCTAGCAGTTCTTCCAGGGACTTCTCTGTGCATATCATTGCCCAAGTACCCAAAACTACAAACACAATGATGATAATTACAACATTATTTAAAACAGAAAAAAAACAAAAACAAAAAAACTCTAACTATCCTCTGATAAAGGACTAGTTAAATAAAGGCACAAAATATAATAAAATACTACGTGTCCATCAAAAAATCATGACATAATTTTAAAGTCATTGATCTGGAATGACTCCAGGTTATACTGTTGAATGAAAAATAATCAAGATGTTGAATAGCATGTGGAGTATGGGGTATTAATTTTAGTTTTAATAAAATTAAATGTATGCAAACACACACATATACATGCATGCCTGTGAAGGGTATTCACCAAAATGTCAACTGCAATTATCTCTGAAGAGATTTTGGGCGAGCTTGACTCTCTTATTTATATTTTCATGTATTATTTGGAACTTTTTAATGAGCAAATACTACTAAACAAACAGGATAGACACAGCTGAAGCATTGTTTTATTCAGGAATCCTTCCCTAACTCCAGGATGGTAAGTGATTCCCTCTGATCCCCTATGGCACCCTATGCACACCTCAGCCATAGAAATTCCCACATTACAATCTAAGGAAATTTATTAATATCTTTTGCCCTACCTCGCAACTGTCAGTGAATATCCCTGTATCCTATTTGTTTTGTTTTTCCCATGCCAGACTGACACGTAGCAGGCACCCAATGACTCATACTATTTGGGAACTCACACTAACATCCTCTAAAATGATATATATGTATCATTTTGTAAGGGCAAGTAGGCGTGAGATTTTTTTTTATAAGAGTAAGATCTTTATAAGATTATGATGTGGGGTTTTTTTTGTTTTGTTTTTTGCCTAATGATTTTCATAAGATGAATTGTGGAGAAATGCAAAGTAATGACCTCTTTTTATGGCTTTGTTTACCTTCAAGCAAGATACAAGGTCTCAATAAATTACATCCCTCAGAATCCTTCTTGGGAGTACTGCTGTTTACATCTGGTCTTGACAACGACACTGACTTGTTATTTGGAATATGTCTATTTTTCTGGAACTCACTTCCTGCATCTGCAAAGTAGAAATGAGAACAATTCATCCAGTAACAGCAGTGAATCTCCCATGACTGTGGCAAGGAGGATACCTAAGAGTGTTTGCTCAAGGGCTCTACTTTAGGTGTGCTTCATTTCAGCTCCAAATTTTCCAGTGAACTCTGTATTTTGACATTGAGAAACAATGTTTTGGCACTGAACTATACTCAGAACATTTCACAATAAGCTCTTCTTATCAATTCACCATGTGATGTTTTCCTTTTTGCTAGGTCACAAATTATTCTTAGGTTAGTGCTTTTAAACTATAGTAACAGACACGAGTTGTGGATAGAAATGGTCTCTTAACTAGTTAGTAGTACTAATAGTGTGAACTAGTAAACATATTTTTACATGTCCATAAACATATTTTAGGGGATGGTGTTGGTTTTGTGGTGTTGATGGTTCTATTGCTGCTTTAAAAAAAAACTCGAGCAGGACAGAATGGTATTAAATGAAAAGTTATAGCTTTAACCCCTATTATACTAACTAAAGGTAATCACTTGGCATTATTTCCATTTTTAGATCTTCAGGTAGTTACCTCATCATTAGTTGTTTCCCTGTGTTTAGGTGGGTGTGATTTTCACACACTCCTCCAGCCAATAAAAGCACCAGCTTTTAATGAGCTGTGTCTCTTGCTTGACAAATGTTGACACTGACAGATCAGTTTGTCTCTGAGTGTTCAGTAAATTTTTTGGAAATTAAGCTTTGAATTTCTACAATGTGTTACATTAAACTCCTGTCATCATTTTGAACTTAACATATTTCATAAAACTGTTTATAGGACCTGTGTGCATTGCTAAGCATTTATTTGCTTAAAATCAAAGGTCTAAAAGTTTTTAAAAAATGTAAAATATTGGAGAGTATGAAAATACTGCAGAAAAGAGAAAAAGAATGATTAGAATTGAAGAGTGAAAAAGAAGAACTAGATGCAAATAATCTATAAGCTATATTCAACATATTTTCACATGACAATAATAATTTATAACACATTATGACATATTTATGTTGTATTTCAATTAACTTAGATATAGTTCTAAGACCACACAGTCTTTTCCTTCCTCTTTACACAAATATAGTTTTTTTTTTTTTTTTTGCACATCTCTTCTGGAATACACAAATATACTTTTCACTTTCAAAAGAAGGAAATTTGTTATGTACTTAGTCAATGACCCTTAACACATCACAATAATAGACTTGAAAAAGTCTGCTCCTACCTTCCTAAATCTGTATTTCCAAACGAACAGTATAAGTTATTCTCTCAATAATTCAATCTTTGGGCACATTAAAAATTGTATTTGAGAAGACTAAGCTTGTTAATAAACGTATAGATGAAAAACTTAGGAAAGGATTAGGATCTGTTAGAATGGCTACATCTAATTCTCAGTAACTACTAATATATATCAATGACCCACTATGACAGATAAGTAATTCATCTCACATTACATCTGCTTTCTCTTTAACCCTTCTCCCAGGTTTTGCTGGTTATTGTTTTTTATTAGTCATTTTTCATAATTTAAAAAAATATGCTTAAATTCTTTTTTTTCCATTTATTTTAGACAGTATCTCAATTCCTGCTCTACAAAATGAGGAAATAAGAACCCTACACTATCCTTTACTTCTCTGCCCCTAACTCCCAGGTTTTGCCAACTATACCATTACTTTTAAATTATCAGTATTTATAACATCAGTATTTACAACATTCACAGTACATTCTATACAAAAATCCAAGAATTCATAAAATAGGACAAAGTCTCGTGTTGTATAAAGCCTTTTAAAATAAAGTCTTGTTTTTATTTTATTTTTTTAAGTTTTTTTCCTTTTTTTTAAATTTATTTCAGAATATTACGGGGGCGACAGACACTTTGGTTACATAGATTGCCTTGCAGCACCCAGTCAGAGCTACAAGCGTGCCCATCCCCCAGCCTTGTTTTTAAGTAAAGCCATTTTAATAGTCTTGTTTGGTGAAGTCTTGATTTTTTTAATAGTTTTGTTTTATAAAGTCTTGTTCTTGTTTTAGTAAGTCTTCTAAGCTTTGTTTAGAGGTTAATTCTAAAAATTGGAAACAAACAGTATATACACTATTATGTTGATATTATTCATTGCAAAATTAAGTATTATGACTAGAGCTCAGGAGGAAGAAATGTAATCTTTGCCACTCAAAGGGAATGATTTAAGAATCAAAGTAAACTTAATTCTCTTTTCTTTTACTCCAATAATTCCTCAGCATCATGCCCCAGTTTATTTGGTTTCCTATAATGGAACGCGACTTTCTTGTGCAAGTTTTTCTTTTTTTCCTGAAGTTTCTTCTTGCCTCTTTTTCCTCATTAGACAAAAAGCATATGAACCTTTCACTATATCGTTAATGTAGTCCAGCTTCTCTTCCTATGCCACCCACCCCTAATTCAGGTCCTCTGTTTTTCTGCTACCTTTTAATAATACTTCATTTCTCAATAGAAATATATTTGCCATCCTAGATTAATCTCTAAAGTCTCCTTTTTCTCTCATAGTTCCCTTTGTCTTTTTGCTCTGCTTTTAAGCCCAGCCTTTTATTGAATTTGGAAAGGAGGGGCAATCGTATTTTTAATTTCCAATAATCTCCTCCTTGTCTGTTTTTGCAGAAAACCTTGTACTTTATAGATACCATTCCTTCATCCATCTCTGAAGATATTAACTAGAATTTTTAAAATTTGATTGTTTTCCCTAAGTCACCTGTTTTCTTTGATCCGTTATTTTCTTTATTCATCTTAGTCCTACTATCTGGTGCTGTTGGTTTTCCCCAGATATCTGACCGTCACTGGTTATCTGGTCATACCTATGAAAGAAAGACTAGGTTGATGAATTCAAGTAGCTCATTTGGATTTCCTCTGCTGTTAAGTAGGTTGTTTTTAGCAGGTATCACTGTAACTGGGAGAATTTATGTACAAGTGGGCAAGTCACGTCAACAGGTAGCCTTAAGACACGTGGGAAGAGAGCACAGAAATCATCAAGGTTCCACTCCCAAGATCAGAACAAGAGGGCTTTGCTTTGGTGGGGGTGCATCCTTTCACTGGGAGTCTGAGCCCTTCCAGACCACACTGTTCTCTTTGTTTAGCCATCCATTTGCAAATGTCACCATGTCAGTTTCACTGCACACATGCTCTGTGTGGGTGGACAGGAACAGCTTTTTTATCTTTATTTTTATTTTTATTATTTTTTCTGAGACTGTCTCGCTCAGTTGCCCCAGGTGGACTGCAGTGGCGTCATCACAGCTCACTGCAGCCCACAACTCTGGGGCTCAAGCCATCCTCCTGCCTGAAGTAGCTGGGACTATAGGGCTCCCAAGTAGCTGGGACTACAGGCTTACACCACCGTGACATTGGGATAATTTTTCTGGTTTTTTGTAGAGAAAATACAGGAGGCTGGTCTCAAACTTCTGAGGTTAAGTGATCCCCCCGTCTTGGCCTCCCAGAGTAGTAGGATTACAGGTGTGAGCCACCGCACCCGGCCTTGGAACAACTGTTTTGTACATAATCCTTTTGCCCACTTCCCTCACTGGTTCTCTATACCTGTCAATCCAAGCTACTCCAGGAAAGGTGGCTTACATCTATGCTGCAGCCTTTTGTGCTACGGCTTATGAGAGCAGATGCTTTCATCTGCTTTTTTCATGCCAGAGATTTGTCTTTGGTCTGCCGATGATTCCACTTTAGGAATCATCATTTGCCGTAAATAAATACATGCGTTAGGATAGTAAGGACTTTCTGGCACTTCTCATTAGAAGCTCATACAAGGGTTGTGTGGTATGAAGGAAAGAAGACAGCCTTTGGAGAAAGACAGAAATGGTTTTCGATTCTGTTCTGTCACTTACTAGCTGTGTAATTACATGACATTTATTCAAAGGCTATTTCCTCATCTGTGAAACACAGATAATGTCTTTTTCGTGGAGTTATAGTGAGAATTAAATGAATAAAGTGCTGACAAATAATGTATGTTCAAATGTTAGTTCCTTTCCACTGTAATGTCTTTTACCTAAATATCTTAGATCTAATAGGTAAGAAGATACGTATTAATATTTGGTCAATATATAGTTCTAAATAAAAAATTAAATCTGTCATTGGAAAATTCTTTCTTGATTATATATACATTAAGCTCAAATATTATCTTAGGTATGAGTTAACAATGTGTGACCATATCCTGCTTATTAGAGATCATTTATTGTAAGGTCTTCAAAAATTAGTTCTTGAAAACATAGGTTTCTCTTGAAGTGTTTTAGTTACTATGAAATGTGTATCTATTTGCTTACCTTTTGTATTATCACTACAGCTGTATACATTAGTTAAGGACAACAACCATCTAAAACAATTTTGAACATATTTCAAAATTGTTCACTTCAGGAACTTTGCAGTGCACTTTTCTCCCAGTAAAAATGCAATAAGGAAAACATTCAAATAAATATGTGCTAAGTCACATAGAAGCCAGGGTGAATAACGTGGAAAAAAGCACTTGTACTTTGATCTCCCATTTGTCCATTCTTTAGATAAAATACTTGCTCCCTTTTGCACTTGGAAAATGTAAACAAGTCTCCATATAAGGAAAAATGTTGTTTAACTTTTAAAGTATGACTAAACGAATCCAGTTCAGACTTGGGCTAAGTATGATGTGTTATCACAAGGTTCTTCTAATGTTTCAACTCGATTTTTGAATTGCTGTCTTGTAAAATAAAAATGTTCTGATAGCAAAGATTATTCTGAAATGTAGATCACGAGGAAGAAAGAAGACATTAAAAAGGAGCAACGTTTAACTGAAGTTATAGAGTCTGAAGTACGTATCATTTGGAGAATTAAGGTAAAACTCAGTGATCTTTTGTCTTGGCTGAAAGGAATCTTGGACTAAATTTGTTAATCACAATAAATATATAGACTAATTTGTATACATACTTCCCTCTGTTCTATATCTTTAAAGTTTTTAATTACTCTTACCAGTCTTAATGCAAACATGACTTTTATTTTAACCTCCCTTAGAATTTTGGAAAAAAATTCATATAGTCAACTGATAGGGAGATAATCTTGGTGAATAAACAAAATGATATAAAAGGTTTTTTTAACTTCATTAAAATTATAAGAATAAACCCTAAACTGTACTTTGAGGATTCAAGGACAGTAGGATGGGAAGAGGCGACAATTACTCTTTAAAATTCTGTGTCTTTTCTTTTTTAAAAACAGGAGTGCACTGTCTTTAAATTCAGACAAACTTTAAAAGTTTTTTCTTTTTTAATTATCATTTTCCTATAACCCAACAGTGCAAACAACACATGGAATAAAGGAACAATGTGGCAGAATTCTAATTCACATCCACATGGTGGTAATAAATGCGTAGATTATTTGACTTTAAGTAATCTCCAATAAAAGATGCCTAATAGCTTAATATTAACATTTTTTGCCACAAATGTTCGCCCAGCTCTTTCTTCTTCTCCTTACATTGCAGTTCTTGTACGTGTGTTTCCTCATTTCCTACACTTACTAGCTCTATTTAAATACCATTCTCTTGCTCACAAACCATCCCCTTAGAGAAAAGCTTAAATATGGCAGCCCATGGATGACTCATAAGTAGCCCACAGTTGTATTTTGTTGGCTAGCAAAATATTTTTAGCATTTTCAAATGAGTTACCAGTATTCAAGAATTTGGAGATTTCATAAAAAATTCCAGATGCCCAGCTTCTCTTGAAAGATCAGAAGATCTGACAACACAGGGCCCACAGTCTTCATGGCAACTGAGATTGCTCACAGCTGAGCATGCTCTGCAGCTCTCCAGAGCCCAGATCACACCCCATCACCTCCCCAGTACGATGTCCAGTGCCCTGTGCCATTTAGCATGCCTCTTGCTCTGTTTTTGTCTTACAGGAAACAGGAAAGTAACTTGTCTGGTTATACTCTTATTTTTTTTTAAAGGGGTGGGGAACAATGAAAAAGAAAAGCAAGTCAGGTGTTTCAAAAACGGGGGCAGTAGGCATATTTCTTTGTGGAAACGAAGATGACTTTGTGTTTACTGTGCAAAGCGTGTCTGTGCTGAAAGAATCAACTTAACCTCAATAAGAGCCTGTGTGCAAAAGAGAAAAGCATGAAAAAAATGTAATGAATTTGTTTTCAAGATGGAACAAAATAAGTGGAACTTTCATAAAATGCAATTACATATTAAATGAAAGAATATTTTCCTTTTTCTAATCCACTTCACTCATTTATGTAACTCAAGTGACCCTGTAGGTATTGAGTATGACCGCCATTTAGAAACACACCCAGATATTGCCATACACATCACATCTATCCCCTGTCCTACTTCTATGTCCTGAGACAGTAAACAGCAAAGGCTGTCCAGACCGGCAATGATTTTCCTCCACTTCCTGGTCTGAGCAGTCGTACACAAAGATAAGGGCAGCAGCTGTAAAAATTCCTATTAACTTTCCAACTCCATGCTCCTTCCTCCTCAAAGGGCCTCTCTCTCTCTAGGGCCCTACGCTGGCAAAATGCCCATATTAAGACCTGAAGCCTTCCCCTTGCTAATATGGTTCTATTCATTTCACAAGGTCATAGGCCTTCAGTAACAGCTGCAAATGCTCAGGGCAGATCTCCAAACCCAGCTCAACCCCCGTGGGAGGGAGCAGAGAGCCTGTTCAAGACAGCAGCCAAACCTCTAGTCTGTACAAATGTCATGAGCAGATCAGTAGCTACAGGGTGATGCCAAAAGTTCTCAGGCTCCCAATTTTAGGGAAAAGGAAAGGAGACTGATCAACTGTGTCTCAATCAACTCTGCATCCCCAAGACTGATCAGTCTTGGGGCATAGATCAAGTCTTTGATAAATGTTTGCTTACTATTGAATGTGGCTCTACTCTCCCTGGAGTATCAGCAGGCATCTATCCTTGACTCCCCCTCATTACTTCGGTCCAACCTCCAATAGTAATACTACCTCATCTTAAAGTCCACAAAGTGCTTCCACAAGGCTTCTCTTACTTGATGCAATCGGGACAGTTGCAAGGGAGGTAGGATTGGTTTAGTAGTCTTTTCAATTTACAGAAGGGAAAATAGAACTTGAGAGTTTACTGTGATATGTTCAAAGTCAAAGAATGAGTGCTGGGCCTCATGTTTACCACACTTTCATCCAGGCCACAATAAACCAGAAATATGAATAGGGAGATAACACTAAAAAATATGAATTATGAAACTGTAGCCCTTTATAGAGAAAAACACATTATCCAAAACAGATGTTCTGTAACAAAAGCAATATTACATAATTAGGAAACACAATTCAGAAAAAAATTAAGATTTTAAAAATGTTTTTATATAGAAATATTTTACAAAGATTTTACAACATAGCAAATCATTGTCATACTGTAGAAAGATGAAGAACAAGATTAAACCTCAAGAATAAAGAAAGCACTCATAGCAATGTATTGCAGTCTCCATGAAAGTGCATCAACGGTTAAGGCAAAGTACCACGTTGGTACTGACATACTGCAAACTGACTTGTAAAACAGTTTCTAAAAATATATACCATTTTCTCCTCTACTCAAAGACATTTGAAAGGGATACTTTTATGAATGTTCTTGCTCTAGAACAATGTAGAAGTAACTCCTGGGTATAAAACAGTGAAAGTCAAAATGTTCTACCTGAGTGTGTTAAAAGTAAATCAAATGATTTCTAAAACAAAACCTTTACAAGTGTGGGCTTCCTTTCTACATGTAACTCGTCAGACTGAAGGCTTACTCCCTCATATTCTACAATAGAGCTCATTAATGACAGTAGCATGAGTTAAATTAGGCCTTTGTCTTTCTGTGTGGCTTTTGGCTTCTGGTTTCTATGGCCAAACTACTGACATATTTGAAGTCCTTATGCATTCACTGTGTTATAAATCTACTTTACAGCTTTGCTTCTACCTGTAGCTTACATGATAGCCATTTTATGCAGTGCTACATATGCTGAATACAATATGTTGCCCTATCTGATAATAAAAATACAAAGGTGCTCTTTAAAGTTAAACCAGGAACCTTATTAGAGAATTCTAGTTAAATATTTTGTTTTTCCAGAAACATGTAAGTCCCTTAAGATCAAAAAGATCAATAAGGATAATACTGGTTATCAAACTTTAATCTTCACACTTGGAGAAGAATTTGTTTTTATACTATAACTGACAATAAGATACAAAAAAAAGTAAATTAGCCAGACTTGAACAGACATGAGTTTTAAGGAAAACTGACATATCTGAATTCTAGTACAGATAATTAAGTATCTGCCAAAGAACAACTTAATGCACATGACTAACCACTCTTTTATGCAAATTTTATCTACTCATGAGAAATAGGGGGTGTTCAGTGTTATCAAAATCTTCATAACTGAGTTTTTCTTTTCCTATTTTTTTCCATGTCTAAACATAAGGGAAATTAACCATTTCATTTCTGCTGACTTAGGTTTCCTAAATAGCTTTTAGTCCTCAAGGCACAGCTGTGGTAAAAACAGAGAGAAAAACCCAGCCATTTATTGGAATTCTGCAGTATGAAATAAGCACATGTGCTCTCTCTATATAATCTAGTAACAGGGATAGCAACAGTTAAAACTGTCTTAAACATCAGATGTATTAGCTTGATTTTCATTCCTAACTTCTTTTGTATCAGGACAACAAACAAAGAGTTGGTTCCCCAGAGTTTTTTGGGCGAATCGGAAATACATACTGTGGCCCATTGCCACAAAGGAGACTGAAATCAATACGAGCAAGCCAAAAGCTTCAGGATTTGGAGCCAGGATGACCATGATGAAGTGCAGAAGATCAAGAAGATAGTTCATGGAATTCTGTACACCATTTATAATGCCTCTTTCAGATTCAATTACATTTTCTTGTAGCAACTGTGTCACAGTTAAATCAAAGGACCAAAGACCTATAAATAAAAGATTTTTGAAAGGATCAGATTTTAGTTTACAGCCATATATTTCAGATTTACAGATAAGTTTGTTGACATATGCAAAATACACATTTAGCCCCACTATCTTTAAGTCACCTAATATATATTTATCATAGCCTTGCCTTAGAGAATTATTTTTCATTAATAAGTATTGGGTTATTAGCGGATTCAAGAAATAACTTTTATAGTCACTAGGCAAAAGTAAGTCCAATCTACAAACTTATTAGGTCTGTTTTTCTGTGATTATTCATACTACAAAAGCAAAACTTTCAAATCAGAGACATCATAAATCCTATTACAGTGTAAGTACTGGTATTTTTAAAGTTTATGACCCAATATATGGTTATGGCTAAAGTATAAGGAAACTTTAAACCATTGTTACATTTACTGTTTGAGTTCTAAAGCCCCTACAATAAAGCTGTCTTGCTTGAATATTAATGCCTTCAATAAATTAATGAGCTGCTTTGTAGCACAAGATAAATATGGTTTCATTTCAAAAACGAATTCGGTCAGAGATAATTCATTGGTACTCTATTAATGATTACTTAAATTTTGCTTTGTAAGAAGTCTTTACATTATGTTTCCTTACAGAGCTATAAAATCCATTTGTGTGGCAAAGTATGTAATAAATACATATCAGCTAGAGAGGACTCTTGAAGGATTTTTTTTTCGAACTGCCATGTCTTTAAAAAAAAAAAAAAATACTACTTTTTTTTTTTTTATGTTGTCCCATGGAAATATTCTCTAAATTATAGTTCTTTTGGTTAGAGTTATTATAAAGATTCTAAATGCCTTGATGGCAGTATAATTACTGTAACTAATATCTTTTAAAAATTAAATTACATTAAAAGAGTAACACTTAAAATACTTCAAAAACAATTTTCAAGCTTAAAATATGTTGTAAGTATATGTACATACACATGCATATATACATATACAAATATATTTTAAGCTATAAAATAAAAATTTCATAATTAAAGACCAGATTATATATATAAAAATAAGTCATGAATTTTGCTTAAATTAACATTCAGGGAATATTTCAGACCATTTATTGATGGATTCTTTGCACCCATATTCCAAAAAGATACTGTAGTTCATTAATATACAAAAAGAGATTTCTTACCAACTCTAGCAGCAATGACGCCTGCAAACAGCAGACTGACGGAGATTATGGGCACAGGCTTAGGACTGGTCTCCAGAATGGTATTAGCAGGATCAGACCCGTTTGACATGTATATTTCAGTTATAATGGCGGTTTCAGGTATTTTGGTAGGTGTAATTGACTCTGCTGGAATGAACCTTGAACGGATATCTTCAAAAGGAGAAACAGACAAGTCCAAGGGGCTTCCCGGCATGAACACAGAGATCACACACAAGGTCAAACAGGAAAGCTGTGCCAATCCTGAGATCAGACCAGTCCGAACCAGACCACATTTTCGACGTAGCCAGGTAAAAGCCACAGTTCCCATTATTCCAGTTACAGCTGATGCTCCCATCAAAATGCTGAGAATGGAACCACTCAGCCCCTGAGTGTAGGCGTACCCTGTAGTGATGCAGTCGAAGCCAAGGACAGTCATATAAAGGAAAGCAAGACCCATGCCAGCCAGGAACACTGGCTGGTTGTAGTAGGAGATCCATCCATCTCGGAAGGTGCGGAAGGGCTCAGCCATCTGGGAGGCACAGGTGGGCTCTTGCTCATGTTCAAGCTCATGGACATTAGAGTCTTTCTCACCCATTAGATGAGTTCCTTCAAGAGGATTTGGCTCAGTATCTGTTAATAAAAGATACCATTATGGGGGGGGGGACATGAGGGATAAAAGCTGATTATCCTACTCAGTACTTTTTCTTTTCCTATTTCCCTTCCCCGTGGTTACTACTTTACTCCTTGGTTACTACTTTATAATATGTATTTTCTTTTAGTAATAATCCAAGAATTCCAGCCAAGGAACAATCTCCAAGTACCATTTTTATTAAATAAAATACACTTATAACTTTGACTCAAGCAGTACAAAAGCAATTGATGTAATCAAAACATTTGTACCCCCATAATATTCAGAAATTTAAAAAAATACTATTTATCTCTCTTTTTTTTTTCTTTCTCTTAAAAATTATACTCTCACCGAAATAAATAGCAGGAAAACTCATCAGATAAAATATAAAAAGTTTCTGGGAAAACATAGCATCTTATTTCTGGGGCCCTGTTAAGATTCCATTTACCCAGAAGCCCAACTTCTTCTGCTCCTGAGACATGCCCATCTTCATTCCTCACTCCCCTCCACTGTCCTACAAATGGCCATGCAACTCGCTCTTTATCTATTCCAAGGGATTCTCCTGTTCTCTTTTTTCCCACTGTTCTTCCCACTCCTGTGACTCAACTTTGCCCAGCCATTTCTCAACTAATTGTCCCTCTGTGCCTACTGCTCACATCAAGGAAAAGGGCCAGGGGCCCTGTTGCAACCCCATTAGGTGCAACCCAGAGTTGTTCCCTGGACCCCCAAAAGCCTGGTTTTGCCTCATCTACCAAAGTGATATATTTAATCTCATCCAGGCCTTCACTGGTAATAAAACCTGATATTAATTCAAAACAGTTTGATCTTCACCAACATTTAAGGTCTTAACATCAGAATAAAAGGACTGATCATTGTGTTCAGTTTACCTTTGTGTAAATTCAGCTGTTTCAATTCAGTTTCCTCTACTTTAAGAGCAGCTTTCACAGCTAGAGCAGGAGTTTTCTGGTAAACCTTCCAGAGCAGAAAGTACTCCACACACATGGATACCAGATTCCATCCCGAAATGAAACCACAGCCAATAACTGCGGAGCCAAACGTCATAATCTGGCCAACAACCATGGGGGCCAAGATGTTGGTTAACTGGTCAATCCTTCGAACTGTAGCATTCATGTCTACAGAGATGGGTGGAAAAAGCAGATAAGTGTGCAAACCTATCAAAGAGAGATCACCCATTTACATAACACAAAGTCATAAACCAAGAGTACAGATTCCTAAAATATGAATTTCTAAAAGCATTATGTGAGAAAACTATTTTGTTAGAAAAACAATTGTTGTTTGGATCAAGTCACACTAAATTTGCCTCAAAAATCATATTTCCTGTGGTATTATATAAATTAGTCTAATATCAGCTTTTAAAATGAGTATAAGCTTTTGCACAGCCAAGGAAACTATCATTAGAGCGAACAGACAGCCTACAGAATGAGAGAAAATATCTGCTCTCTACACATCCGATAAAGGGCTCATAACAAGAATCTATCTAGAACTTAAAAAAATCAACAAGAAAAAAAATCAAACAATCCCATCAATAAATGGGCAAAGGAAATGAACAGAAACTTTTCAAAAGAAGACAGAATAATGGCCAGCAAACATATAAAAAAATGCTCAACATCTCTAATCATTAGAGAAATGCAAATCAAAACCACAATGAGATATCACCTAACCCCAGGGAGATTGGCCTCTATCAAAAAATCCCAAAACAACAAATGCTGGTGAGGATGTGGAGAGGCAGGAACACTCTTACACTGCCGGTGGGACTGCAAATTAGTGCAGCCTCTATGGAAAAGAATTTGGAAATACCTCAAAGAGCTAAAAACAGAAATACCATTCAACCCAGCAATAGCACTATTAATCATCTACCCAAAAGAGCAAAAGATATTCTATAGTAAAGACATCTGCACCCGAATGTTTATGGCAGCACGATTCACTATTGCAAGGATGTGGAAACAACCCAAGTACCCGTCAATTCATGAGTGGATTATTAAAATTTGGTATATGTATACCACGGAATATTACTGAATTATAAGAAACGACAGTGATCTAGCACCTCTTATATTTTCATGGATTGAACTTGAGCCCATTATCCGAAGTGAGGTATCACAAGATCAGAAGAATGGGCTCCACTTGCACTCACCATCAGATTGGCACTAACTGATTAACACTATGGTGCTCACACGGTAGTAATATTCTCCAGGGATTAGAGGGATTGGGGGGGTGGTAAACTCACAACTAAAGGACACGGTGAGCATCGTAGAGGGGAAGGGCACACTTCTAATCCCTGCTTGAGTGAGGCAAAGACATAAAATGTAACCAAAATGTTTGTACTCTCATAATACCCTGAAATAAAAAAACAAAAACAAACAAAAAAAACTAAAAAAGAAAATGAGTATAAGAGTGATTCTATATTCATTTTTTAACAAATATTTGTTAAATGCCTGTTATAAGCTAGGCACCATTCTTAACAGTTTAAAGAAGACAAGTAACATCCTTCCCTGTCTTCATGCATTTACATTCTCACAGGAAAGAAAAAGACAATAAATCAACAAGTGTGCGTGTGTGTGTGTGTGTGTGTATAGCATATGTCAGATGTTCATTAAATACTATGGTGAAAAATAATGCAGAAAAAGAGCTTTGAGAATGCTCAGGAGAATGTTCTAAATTAGACAAAGTCAGGGAAGGACTCACTGAGAAAAAAGAGAGCATCACAGCAAAGACCTACAGTGGAAGAAGGCAAAGAGTGGGCCATGTGGATGCTAGTGAAAAGAGAATTCCAGACCCAGGGAAACGCACATGTCCTAGGGCAGGAGGAGCAGGTCCAGGGTGTTAGAGGAACAGCAAAGAGATCAGTAGGGCTGGAGCAGGGCAAGGAGGGAAAGGATAGAAGAGACAAGATCAGAGAGTGAGGGGAGTCTGGCCCAATCAGGTAAGCTCTTATGAACATTATATGGACTTTGACTTTTACACTGAGTCAGGAAGCCTTGGGAAGGTTTTGAATACAGAGGTGGCATACTCTGACATATTTTTAAAGGTTCTTTTTGGCTGCTGTGTTGAGAAAAGACTACAGAGTGAGGGTAAGGGGGTTCACAGACAAAAGCAGAGGCAAGGAGACAACTAAGAGATGATGGTGGGCAGTAACCAGGAAAGTAATAGTGACAGGGAGAAATAGGTAGAATCAGGAGGACTTGCTAACAGATTAGATATGGGGTGCAAGAGAAAGGGAGGAATCATGTATGACTCTAAAGTGTGTTTGTTTTTGTTTTATGCCGAGCAACGGATGAGAGAATAGAGTTATCATTTACTGAAAAACAGACGACTTCAGAAGAATCAGGTTTAGCACAAAAGAACAAGTGCTTGGTTTCAAAGATGCTGATTTTGATAGGCCTACTAAAATTTAAGAGGCCACATCAGGCAGGCAGTTAAATATATTAGGCTGGAGTTTGGGGAATAAATATGAGCCAGATTTGGGAGTTATCAGCTGGTTGGTTTTTAAAGCAATGAGACTAGATAAGATCACCACAGAAATGTGTGTAGATTGAGAAGAGACAAGGTCTGAGAACTGAACACTGGGAACACCAAGGTTTAGAGGTTAGAAAGGTGAGAAGAAACTAGCAAAAGAGGAGAAAAGTGAGGGGAGTGTGGTGTCCTCGAAGCCAAGAGGTGACAGTGTTTCAAAGAGGTGAGAGTAGTCAATTATGTCAAGTACTACCCATAGGTCAAGAAAGATGAGCACTAAGAAACCCCAGATTACTCACATGAAAGATGCTGGGGACCTTGAAAAGAGCAGAGTAGTAACGGCAGTGCCTGATTAAAGTTGGTTTAAGAGACTTCAAGGCACATCATTTATATTATATTTTGAGTCACTTCGCCTAGAGCACAATGTGAATGTTGTCCCGTGGCCTTATGGAAGCAAGGTCCTGACCAAAGACAGGAATTGGAAATAGACAATTCTTTTTGATACATTTTGCTGAACCAAAGAATAAAGAAATGGGGTGGTAGAGGGGGAAGTGCAGTAAAGACAGGGATTTTTAAGAAGAGCAAAATTAAGGCACGTTTATGTGCTGCCTGGAATGGTATAGTAGATGAGGTGGGTAGAATCTACGGCACACATGGAAGAATTGCTCTCAAACAGGAACAAACAATGCATCAGTAGTAATGAGTGGGGGCCACATATATGGCTTCAGGTACAGGTAGGAACAGAGATATGATGGCGAGATCACATGGAAATTCGTTTTTCATTTCTTCCACTTTCTCAGTAAAATACAAAGCAAGGTCATTGGTGAAAGTCAGGATCAGGGAGGAGGACCTGAATGTGTGAGGTGAGAGGAAAAAAAAGAAGGAATCAGAAAAAACAGCATGATCATCTGACAGTATGAAAGGGCCAACTTGAACCCAGTGGTCTTGGACCTTAAGCAACAACAATGAACAAGGTCATTTGCTTTTCTCCAGCCATGTTCTACCGTAGAGAGTTGGATATAACCATGGTTTACCAAACAAAAGTGACAAAAGGAGAGGGGGCCAAGTGAGCTGAGGGTATAGCTAGGAAGTGATCATATAATCATGACTGACCTTGGAATTTAAGCTGAGTGAAAAAGAGACAAGAGAGGGGTCAGGGACAGTGTAATTAATGACTTGTTGGTGCCAATCAGCTTGGAGGATTGTTGAGGCTGTGAGTGAGGGAGTGGCTGGAACGATAGAAGGTGGTTGTTCAAGATATGGATGCCTATGATTGAGATTATGGAAGGGGAGGGTTTAGTGATGATGACAAGGTCTAGAGTTTGACATGTAAATATACCTGAGTCAGAGTGGAGGACAAGATGGACAAAGAAGAGGAAGTTAAGAAGATGCTTACTACAAAGAAATGATAAATATTCGAAATGATGATATGCTAATTACCCTGACCCGCTATATACTATATGTATTGCAACATCACTGTGTACTCCATAAATATGTACAATTATTATGTATCAATAAAAAAACCCAAAAACTTAAAAAAAAAAAAAAAAGAAAATGACCTATTTTCCCATTCCCCATCTCCCACAGCACAGTAAAAATTAATGAGAGAAGTCTTTAACAATCATTTGGGTCACCTCAAAGGAAAAGCAATACGTAACTAATAAGCAAATTAACAGAAAATTGCCTTTATTCCTTCTCTAATTCTTCCTGGTCCTCAATTACTTTCCAATTAGTCCTATGGGTGTATAATGCTTACATGATAACAGGAGAACTTTGATACACGTCACCTTTCACTTGAGAGGCAAAGGCAGCTTTCATCAAGCTTGTATTCGACCGTCTTTGCAGAGGCTTCGCTAACGTCCATCTGTCCCTCATTAATAAGTTTCCAACTAAAGAAGTGTAGAACCAATCCAAATAACTCAATAATTTGAATCTAAAAACCTAGTAACTAAAGAAAATATATACTTGGATCTGAAAGCCCCTGAACAACAATAAAATTATTTCAGTTAAAATTATTACTCTTTCAGTTTTCAAGTGCTCATGGAGTTTTTTCCAATGTCACCAATTTCTATCTTTTATATAATACTTAGGAAGTTAATAATATTTAGGTGTCAGTACAAATGCAGTGTTAGAAAACAGCTTTCATTTTTCTGAAGCAGAATGAATTAAATGATTTTTTTAAAGACCTAACCATTTACTGGTTAACAGGCTAGAAAAGAGTCTTCTGAATATGTAAACATATGCTCTTTACAAATTTATATTTATTCTTATATAAACTTACATGTGTTTGATTCCAATTTAACTTTTCAGCTATAGCTGAGGCACAGAACGTGACATTAAATAAGTACTTCTGTTATAAAGGGTGTATTACATCTCATAGAAGTACAATTTTAAAAAAAGATTTGCTGAGAAAATAGCAGCTAGAAGGTTTATCTACCTCAAATATGAAATCAATTTTTAATTAATAGAGCTTAAACATGAAAATTTATCTGCCATACTTGATCAAGCTAACCAGTACCAATTTTTTTTCCAGAATGATGGGCAAGAAAAAATCTCAGCAGATATTAATAAAAAATGATCCTCAAAGGAAACAGGGAAGGAAACAAAGCAATAGATAGAGTAAAAGGTCTGGAAAATGGAATTGAGTTTCAAACAGGTTAGATAGGCTAAAGATCATGGCATAAGGGAATGTTTTAGTAAAATATTATACTAAGTCGATTACCTGCAAAGTACCTAAATTAGTTAACAAATTAGTTAGTAGTATTTGTGTGAAAAACAATACCTTTTCTGGAGCTTTCTAAACTGGATATGGTTAACAGCTGTATTTTGGCCTGTTACCACTGAATTCTAAAGGTTTTTGACCTTGCTAGGGAAAATTTCTGCTGTTCTTTACCCTCAGTGACACAGCTTCTAATTTTAAAACTATCTCTAAAAATAGAGACACTGGGATGAGGAAATGGGTGCAATGAACACCCAGCTCCCAGCCTTTACGTTTCACATGCACACCCCTCCCCTGCACCTTTTATACACTTGCACACACACAATGCACACAATGAAGGCTTCCCAGCCCAGTCCCCTACCTAGGTTTCTAACAGTCTTTGCCAGCAATCTCAAAAATCAGCCTGCATAAACGTAAATTATTCCTGACTGGAGTAGGAGTGTCTGTGTGTACAGAGACACACACAGGAACCCAATGCAGCAACTGGAGTCCCCTCTGGGTGTACTCTTCCCCTCTCTTCTATTTTTCCTTTATCCTCTTCCTTTTTCTCCATGCTCCTTTAACTCTGCTATTGCAGAAATGGCACCAAAAATCCATGGTTAGATGCT
>NW_012154396.1:4437352-4443655 GCF_000956105.1 Propithecus coquereli
AAGCCAACTTTCTCCCTCAAATATATTCTAACAAATATATACATGATTTATTCTCAAAATATATCCTTTTGTACTCTTTGGATTTTAAAACATGGACATTTGATATGCTTAAAATAATATGTTAAAAAGAGAAAGTAAATAACAAAGGACAAAAAGCCTTATCTCCCAGTTCTATGTGACAAAACGAGGTATAGAATTACTCTTTATAATAAGTGATCACAAGAAGAAAAGTCAATGAGAACCACTACTTTGGCTCCACAGAGAATTTCCTGCAGTATAGACTCACACGTGCTAAATTCATCCTACACACACACAATCCTCTAAACTCACTGTATTATATCTACCTCAATTAAAATACTGCTACCTCAAAATGATGATTCAGGCAAATTCTTCTTTTAGACCTTCCACAGACTTTGCTCTCTTTCAATTACCACCCCTTTCTAACTTTTTTTTTAAATCACATGGTCCGCTGAAACAAAACTGCTTGCTAACCCCAGCACGTAATCTGGCCTTCTGTGTCCTAGGATAAGCCATTTAAATCAAGAATGGCTTTCCTGTCTGTCAGGATGGTTGAGCAATGTGTTTGTGATACCCATTATCTCAGTAACTAGCAGAGTTGATTCAGCTGATCTGACAGGTATGTAGATGTACCTTCCCTCCTTTACCCTGTGTAATTATCAATCCGATTTGTGTCTGTGTGTCATATGAGGGGAAGGTAGAGAATACCGAGTGTCAGGGTTATTCTGAGCCTGAGCAATGTTGATGGTACAGGACATGTTGCTTTGTACACATTCCTTACATTTTCTTTGGCCACTTGTTTGTATCTCCAATGAACAACTAAGACTGTAAGCTTCTTAAAAACTGTATTCTGTCCTCTATTTCTATTTCTTCAGTATTTGTAACAGAAATTATATTACATCATACATAATGTAATAAAAGTTATAGATTGTAACTTTAAAGTAGAAGGAATTAATTTCTAGACTCTCTCCTGCGAGTTGTTTCCATTCACTTTGGAGAAAAATAATATCCATAATATAATATTGCTAAGTACCAGTAATAACACCCATAGGTATGGCTGTATGACCAGTAAAATCTCATGTCAGATTTTCACTATTCTAAATATTAAGTAAATGTTTAGAAACCGTTAACAGAATTTTCTTAAAAAAGAAAACAAAAAGTTTGAAATAGATGTTCTTCCATTTGCCAAGTTTGCATAGAATAAAAGAGAAGTTAACTATCCTATAAAATAACTTTGTAACAGTCAGATAAATCTTAGCATTAAAACTGACAATAAGGCAAGAAAAAAAAAGCTATGCTTTCAATTTATTGTTCTTAAAAATACTCCAAACAAAAAAAAGACTTACAGTCTCATTTATTACCACTGATTTAAAGTGAATCCTAACATACCCATTTAATTGAAACAGAAAACCAAATTACCTGCTAGTTTGCTTCTGTCGTCTCCTGCAACAACAACAATCCAATCCCTTTGGATTGTGATTGTGGTAGCGGTACTGGCCAAATTTGCAATATTTGCAATAGTGATGATGAGGATATAGCAGGAAGTCTAAAGAATTACAACAAAAAATTGAGTTAAAATGTGTTTACACCACTGTACCTACTATACCTCACTATAGAAGGTAGTTTAAAATGGTCTTTAGTGGCATAATAATACAATTTTGATTTTAGTTTCATTTATAAGAAATTATTTTATTATGTATATGTAAAATAATAAATACCAGTAGTCAAGTTAAAGGGAATAATGTTGTCCAAATCTATATCATCTGTAGTACACATAATATAAAAATTATAATAACCATGTGAACATAGTTATCATAAAATGTTAACATAGTAGTGGTTTTTAACATTTCTCCTATAAGTATCTCCTTTGAAAAGAATTCTGAAGGAGAACTGAGAAGACCTATATTTAAGTCAGAGTTCTGATACTTTCTAGGTGCATGACAATGGGCAATCAACTAACCTTACTTTGTCTTAATTTTTTCATCAACAAAATGAAGGGAATAGGCCCAAAGACTGCTACTATCCTACTTGGCTTTGAAGCTCTATATCAATTCAAATATACATAAGAAGGTTCAGTATGGATAACATTTCTTATATAGGGTGAACAAATTATAGGTTACTAAAACACTGGAAACTAACAGCTGAATTATATAATAAATTCTTAGAGATGCCATTAAAAACCAATAGGACAAAATTTAAATTCACACAATATTTAATGGGTGCCTGTTATGGGAAAACAGCAACAGCAACAAAACAAACTATAGGGGATATTATAGTAGACAGATCAATAGTAAAAGGTCATGTTTGCAAAAAAGACACTCCCTAGCTTCAAAGCATTTTCATCTTTTACCACTACCAGATATTCAATTTTCTGCCTTCAAGAATCTTGTTGAGAACTTACAAGAACCCATCCATGGTACATGGTCAGAAGCTCATTTTTATATAAGAAAACAATCATCAGGATGATTCCACACAGGATGACTGAAACATTCTGTACCACCAGCGATGTCTGGGCCACTGTACAGAGGAAGAAACAAAGTGTTCACTATACCAAAATGTCTTAGTGGGGCTGTTTTTATCCACACATCAGTGTTCTACTACACTAATGCGTATGCATAATTACTACGAGATAAAAGAAAACCTTCCTGAAGTAAATCCTGCCTCACTTATTTGCAGTACGACCCAGTGGGTCACACCAGACCAGAAAGATTTGCAAACAAAATGATGAAAGACCCACCATTTTTTCTGTTAGTTGAAGTCTTTCATAATTACCATATTTCCATTTATTCTCTTGAAAGTTTGCTGTCATAAACAGAACTACAGCATTACATAGATATGATCTATCTTTCAGCTCTTTGTTGCTTAAGCTAAAACAAGAATATGTAGGAGGTTTATGAAGGAGGTTAAGGAGGAAGTTATGGAATCCATAACCTCCTGCATGGCAGGCTGAATCTGATAAGATGGTATGGATAAATAGGAAAGATATGCAAAAATTTGCCAAAAATAAAGAAGCAGCGTGTTTCTTTTGACATACTAATGCTATTTGCCTTCCCTACAATATTCTAAGCTACACTTTCCATCATGGAAAACAGAAACTCTCAGAGTGAGGCAGCCATGTAGATAAAGCACTGGAGTGAGGACAGGTAAGGACACCTGGTAGTTTTTTCTCTGCCACTCAATAGGTAGATGATCCAGGGCAGGATACCTAATGTCTCTTACACTTGTGTCTATAAGGTGAGGGTGGTAATACTTGTCTTCCTTATTTTATGAGGTCATAATGATGCTTAAATAAAACACTTATGAAAGCACTTTGAAAAATATAGAGAGTTGTATATGTTAGGGATAATTAGAGCTCGTCTTCAAGCATAGAAATGCTCATCCTTGCTTGGAAGGTCATATCAAAGACTTAAAACAAACTGCTTTGTGAAAGCAGTCTGAAATAAAGTCCCAATATATAACTCATTCACTCATTCATGCATGCATGCATTCATTCACTGCATAAGGATTAATATCAACTGAATGAGGTTCTTAGCTTTCAGGACCTCACAGACCTGAAGGAGGAATGATATGTCAACAGATAATTACATCAACATAAGTACAATAGCAGAGGTATTAACAAAGCCTCATAAGAGCACAGAGGAAGAAATGGTAAATCCAGCCTAGAAACATCATAAAAGATTTTTTCTGGAGATAGAGTCTTGCTTTGTCACCCAGGCTGGAGTATAGTGGCACAATCATAGCTCACTACAGCCTTCAGCACCTGAGCTCAAGTCATCCTCCTGCCTCAGCCCCGCAAGGACCTGAGACTACAGGCACAGGATGCCACCAAACCTAATTTTTTTTTTTTTAATATTTTGTAGAGACGGGGTCTTGCTATGTTGCCCACACTGGTCTCAAACTCCTGGGCTCAAGCAATACTCCCACCTCAGCCTACTGAAATGCCAGCATTACAAGCGTGAGCCACACCTGGCCATGGAAGATTTTTCATATATTTTCATAAACATATGAATTGATTATATAGGATAAGATTGCTATTCTAACATACTCTTCTTCATCCAACTCATCATTCTTTCCTAACCAATGAATGCAGTGCTCAACAATCGTAAGGTTAAATGTTCCTATGCATAATATTCCTGTGTTCCTGTGCATAATGATGTAAATAACTAGAATTTTTTTCCTAGGTTACAGAACTTTTTTCTGTATGTGTCTGGCCTACCAGTAGTTTACTAATAGTTTCAAGTCCTAGAAGCTGATAATCCTATTGTTCCGTATCTAGGAGCAACTGAGAGAAACTAATGTTATCTCAATCTTTCCTCAACATCTAAGACCACATGGTCAGGTCTTGACATTATCAACTGAGCAGTTCAAGAAAATTTTACCCTGATTATCCACATTGCCTTTATATTCTGAATAACTGAATTGCTCAATCACTTTCTCTCTTTCCTGTATAAAATGAAATGATTTCAGTATTAATGGTTAGAATAAATGTCAATATATTATTATTTCTTCTTTTTCCCTAAAAAATTTATAATTCAGCTTGCTGTGATCCAGGGTCAGTTATTCTCCCTTGAATATGTATTTGGTTTTCAATTCCTTATACGTACCCTTGTATGAAACACCATAACCAGAGGACAGAGTAAAAATTGTCCTAGGAACATTACGCTAAAGGGACTCCAGTGCAAGTCATGGTTAGAAAGGAAGCCAGAGTTAAGCAAACTTTTTTTTTTCTTTTTTGTTTGTTTACTTATTTATTTATTTATTTTTGGACACAAGGTCTTACTCTGTCACTGAAGCTAGAGTGCAGTGGCACGATCATAGCTCACTGCAGCCTCAAACTCTTGTGCTCACACCACCCTCCCACCTCAGCCTCCTGAGTAACTAGGACTACAGGTACGCTCCGCCATGTCTGGCTAATTTTTTTTTTTCCTAGATATGAGGTCTCACTATCTTTTCCAAGCTAGTCTTGAACTCCTGACCTCAAGCAATCCTCCTGCCTTGGCCTCCTAAAGTGCTGGAATTACAGGTGTGAGCTACCATGCTGGCCCAGAGTTAAGCAAACTTTTAATGCTTAACATGGTTCTTAGCAAAGTGCTACAGGGTTAATCATTAACATCTGAAATTTACAAACAGCCAAAGACACAGAAGAAAAATCTATTAGGTCAATGTCCTGGAGTCCTAATCTTGTGCAGGAGCCCCAAGACCTTCAATGCAAAGGTGCTGCCACCAATGCCCCCATCCCTCTGGTGTGGGTCAGTCATAGTGGTTTCTCTGTCTGTTTGTTGTTCCCTGTTACTGAGGTAGCTCAGGAACCAGTCTCATGAATACAATGGCTGAATTATATAACAACACTCACCTTTAAGCCTGGCATTTTTATCCACCCAATCACCAATGATGGCTCCCAGGACCAGAACAGACCCTGCCACCACCAGCCCGTAGACTGCAGTCAAAAGGAGGTTGTTTCCATAGAGCTCTACCAGAAATACAGACACTGCAAAGTGCCACATCCGATCTCCCTTGAATAAGAAAAGATGAGAAAATGCTTTGATGAAATATTTTTAGTTACTATTTAATTGTACTCAGGAAGTTACTTCCTTATCAAAAGGGCACTTTCTGGCTACATCATGAGACTTTCAAAGTCAATAATTACTCTATGGATTGAATACTGGTCAGATGTTAAAACTCTTCATCCCAGCACAATGGAAAATATTCTTGCCCAATTATTAAGAGAACTCGAAAAAGCATGATATTAATGAAACACATATACTCCTTATCATTTTAGGAAAAAAATGCAGTTTCCAGACCCCCAAGATGGCTTTTTGAGACAAAAACCTATTCTCTTGTTTGCCTGTTTTCTCCTCAGGCCTGGAATTTGTCTATGCTGACTGGAGAGGAATAAAGCAGTTTGCTACTGAACCAGAGCTAAATTACAGTCTAACATAATCACAAATATTAGTAATACCTTGAACATCGAGAAAAAGCCAGCTTCCCAATTTGAAAATGACAGGTATGGACAGTTCATTCTATGATCTCTAAAGTCTCTTTTACCTCTAACATTCGAAAATATATGTTCTATTTCATAAAACAAATAAATTTCAGTCATAAAATCATCAGAGTAATCAGAAAGATGAAATCAATAAGGGCAAATTCTGGCACCACATAAATGAAGATGTTAGAAATAAATGCCTAAGTAGGCCGGGCGCGGTGGCTCACCCCTGTAATCCTAGCTCTCTGGGAGGCCGAGGCGGGCGGATCGTTTGAGCTCAGGAGTTCGAGACCAGCCTGAGC
>NW_012154396.1:4444490-4457032 GCF_000956105.1 Propithecus coquereli
GCCTCCCAGAGAGCTAGGATTACAGGCGTGAGCCACCGCGCCCGGCCTAATTTAAAAAATTTAATAGAGCCAAGACAACAATTTTATGCATTCAAAACTTAAATTGATGCATGCTAGAAATCATTTACGATAAACTTTGTGTAGAACAGTAGTTCTCAACTGGGGATGGTTTTATCCCCCCACACCCCCTCCCTCAATCATTTGGCAATGTCTTGGAGTTCTTTGGGTTGTCACAACTGCAGGGGGGCTGCAGACTGAGCTGTTTCTCAGTCTTTAACAGGAAAAGCAAATTTAGATTTGCTTAGAATAAAATGGGATGGGGAGAGGGAAGGTACTTTATCCTAATCTCTATTCCTCTGAATAGGGAAGACAAAAACACATAAATGCCCAATGATAGGTTCCCTCTGTGAGTGAATCTTCTCTTTCTTAACATACAGGTTAAGAAGTACTATTCTAATACCGCTGCTTCTATATTTTTTTCTTATTCCTACCTTTTTCCCCAAAAAATTGTTTTACAGCCTTCTAAAGCACAGCATCAAAACAAGTGCTATTAAATGAAAGTTTTTTCTTTTGCTTATGCCTGTATGGCATGCCACCTCCTTGATGGAGAGGAATAAAATTGCTGTAGTTACTCCAATTTTCAATGAGTATAGGCTTTAAAAAGCAACAGATTCTATGCCCACAAAAAGCCCATAAGTTGGGTAAAGTCTACGTAAACATGGACCAAGTGCCCACCCATTCCTTCCTTACTTCCATTTCCTGCCCTCCCACCTACTCTCACCATGATGACTTGTTTACGTGTCTGTCTACCCTCACTGGACTAGAAGCTGAAGGCCAACTGAACATCTGTGAATAAATGATCATAGTCATTAATCCACTTAATAAATACTTATTGAGTTTGAGCCGCTACTATGTACACAACACTATTACAGGCACTAGAGCTTCAGCAGTGCACAAAAATCACAGTCCATGCTTTCATGTAGCTCGCATTCCAGTGAGCAGAGACAACATAAATCTAGCACAGGCCAGGTGGTGGTAAGTGTACTATGAGGAAAAATAAAGTAGGATGGGGCTGGAAGGTGGCCTTTTATGTGAAGTGGTAACAAAGACCTCCTACAAGCAGAGTGAGGCCTGCAGGAAGTGAGGGATAGAGAAACACAGATGCAATGAGGTATAAATGGAGATAGTCCATAGGATAAAGATATAAAATATAAGCAACCGGTCCTTCTTTTTCACTGCCTTACACTATTAGTTATCTTTTTGTGATTAGATACATTTTTTAAAACCCGTAGTAAATTACAATCTCCTTGACAACAGGATCCACTTCTTATACTACTTTGTATTCTGATAGTAGAGTAAAATGTATTGATCCACTGGCAGATAGAAACGAAGTCTCAAATAAAAAGCATTCAACACCACACAAGGCTAACTTGAGATAACCTACCCTAATGCCCCTCTATGTTCAATGTGGAGGAAATTATGATTTGGCAGGGCTGGCAGGGAAATGGATAGATAGATATGCATACATATATACATAGGTATAGACATATATACAAAAACATACACGTTTTGTTGTAATAAAATCAGAGTGCCACATAAGAGATAAAACACAAGAAGTAGAATTACCTAGTGTTACCAACCCTCTTTTGTACTCCTTTGCAGTGAGAAGTAAAAAATCTACTAAACCTTAAATGGTTGTAGTGTAGTCTTTTTAATACAACTTCCTCACAAGAACCTTCTTTGCTCAATTTACTATAAAGTTGGGATGTGCAGCTGTCACCTTTCTTATGGGAGTTTTAATTAACATGACAAAAAGTCCTCCTGGAACAACCACAGTTCCATTCCTGGAACAACCACAGTTCTACTTTTTTTTGGAAAATATGACCGGCCAACCTATTAACCAAAGGACACATAAAGTTTAATCAGTATTTGGAAGTGAGGTACCTTTTTCCTCAAAGAGCTAGATCCAGACCATTCTCCAAGCTGAGAATTTCAGATACTATTTCCATCACCTGTTATTAATACTTAATATATATTGAATTAAATTGGAAGAACAAACTATTGGTTTAGATTTATTAAAGGCTGTTTCACTAAGTTTCTAGTTAGAATCATTGGCTATTGGAATTAAAACACACTCATACCAATTCTACTTTATTTACACATGCATTTGCAGAGTCATCCTTGTGTAAGCATCTGGGAGGACAGGAGCTCACTTTTCTAAAAAGTCATCTATGAATTGCTATTTCTTAGAGATTCAATAACATAGCTTAATTTCCTAAGGGCATAAAGTATAGATTTCCTCATACAGTGTTTTCCATTCATGTTTTGACAACGATCCAAAAGAAGCTTCCAACTTAAAAAGAAAATAACATTCAAACATTTTACTCTCAAAATTCTTTCTTTTAGTTTATGGTTCTTCTTAATTAAATATCACTTATGTGACATGAACAGAATGTAGACAGATTTATTGGAATTAAACAATAAAAACACTTGTTTAATTTTAAAGATTCTAATTATCTTTAATTAAACACACATCCAGCACCCTTCTCGGATTATTCTTTTATGGGGGAGTTAATGAAGGAACCCAGACCCACAGAAACACAAGGACCCTTCTGAGATTCTGAGACCACATAGAAAGTCAGAGGGAAAATTGTGAATTAGTTGTTGATTTTCACTGGATGATGAATTTTAAGACAGCCTGTGATGCCCCACAATCATCAAACTACAGACAACACCTTTAAAGACCAGAATTTTTGTCACTCAGATATTTGTTTTTGGGGTCATTTATATTTAAATTAACCTTAGAATGCTATTATTAGCCTAAGTCAGTCACTCCACCATTCTACTGTATTTTCATAGTGCTGCATGCTGGAACCAAATTTTAACAAAAGAAGAAAACAGAGAAATATCCTAAAATGCAAAAGAATAGAAGACATATGAGACATCCATCTATTCTTAGCAGCAGATATGACCATTTACTAAGCCTAGTAATACATTATACAATTTATAAACAAAGCAAATATTCCTTGCTTGCTAATCGTGTCTTTGGATAGTTGTCAATCTATATAACATACCATAACCTGATAATTAAATAGCATTAACTAACACTCATAGGAAAATATCTTTTGTGAGAAATAACTTTCTTGTTAAAGCATGTGTATTTATATGATTTATTTCTTTTAAGTGCATGACAAGTTGGCCTAATACCATTGGCACGAATGAAAGGAAACAAAATATTGTGTAACTATGTTGTAAGAATACACATTCTCACTTACCCAGGTAGAGAGAGAATGACCAAGGTAAAGAAGGAATTTTGCAGAAGTCAGGTATTTTGCTAAGGATCCTGCAAAGACACGGGGTGGGGGGAAGTGGGGATCAAGGGGGGGGGATAAAAAGTGAATGTAGTCACTTGAATGAGCTGAGATTAGAATGCTTATCCATTTGTTTTCATTAAAGTATGATTATTAAAAACTACTTTGGGTGACAAACCATGTACGTTTATCAAGTCACCTAATGAACCGATGCATTTGGTCTACTTAATACCTTTCACTTAAATTCAGCATGACCTATTGGTCAATAACTGCCTAACTTCCCACAAAGTGAAGAAACGCTTGTTTCAACATTTTTCTTTTTCTTTTCTTTTCTTTCTTTCTTTTTTTTTTTTGTACACAAGGTAATCTAAACTGCCCAGCCTACTCCATCAGTGCCTGTGTGCAAGCCCCTTTTCCCACATCTTGAATTTCCTTTCTTCCTTAACCTCCACCAAATTTGAGTGAAAGGATCTTTTCTAAGGCACTAAGGTTAACAGTGGAGCTACATTCCTCCAAAAGCTGCGCAGAGTTGCTTGTCTCCAAAGCCCAACCTCTGTTTCCACCACATGCATTCGGTCAACGCAACTCACCACAGCATCCTCCCTGGCGGTTTTGATCTCTTGCCCTGGTCATGACACCAGGCGACCCCGATTGCTCTTCTGCTGCTACTGTTGCTGCTGCTGCTCTTTCCGAGGTGCTTGTTAACAGGTGTGCAAAGAACTGGATATAGCACCGCTAAAAACACAACAGCCTTGTGCAAAAATACTACCAGGACTATGGCAAAGAACAAAAGAAAAACGGCCCGGGGGTCTTCCTTTTGTCTTCTTTCCAAACTTAGCTAACACTGTAGCTGAAGTTGGAAAGGAAAGCCTTATGGAAGCGGGTTGGGAGGCTCAACAGGCCGTCCGAGCCGTACCGGACGCCCCAGCTCTCGCCGCCGCCGCTGCCGCCGCCGCCGCCGCCGCGGTGGGCCCGGCCAGCACTTATACCGAGCCGGGGGCGGAGCTCCCTCCCCTTCAGGGCCGCCCGGGCGTCCCCGCGGCGCGAGCCGGGGCCGCTGCCAGCCCTTCGCGCCGGGCCGCCCTCCACGCCCTTCCCTGGAGGAGTCGCCGCCCGGGGCGCAAGCGCGCAGCTGGCCACAAACAACCTGCGCGGCCTGCGGGGACGTTCGCCTCGACTGATCCCCCTCGCCGGGTTTCCTGCCCCCTGGGAAGCAGCAAGCGGGGCTTGGGCCGGCCGGGGACGGGGCCGGGGAGGAAGGTGCTCGGCGCCGGCGGGGGCGGCGTGGAGAGGTTTCGCGCGAAGTGCAGCGGCAGGTGCTGGAGGAGAGCACTGCGCACCGGCTACCTGGCCGTTGAGGGAAGGGGCGGCCGCCGAACGGGCACTGTGCGAAAAGCTCTAGCCCGCGCTTGGAGGCTGGGTTTTTGGTTTTTTTTTTACGAAAATAATTTTTAATATAGGCATCTAAATAAATATAATCCATGTCACAGAGGCTGCTTTCCTGGCTTTCCCATTTCGGCCCTCCTGCGTCAGAGAATGTTTTTCCTTCCCAGGACTGCATAGCAGGGCTTCCCTCAAAGAACCAGAATCAAAGGGCAGGAAGGGGGCGCAAAGATCAGAGTCCAGCCCTGTGCGGAGGACTAAACGCAGGCTTGGCAAGGTGAAGTTCCGCAGCGAGTTAGAGACCTACCCCCAGCCCAAAACTGGGGTCTCCGCATCCGTCCTGGAGCTACGAGGAGGACGCAACAACTCGAGCAAACCCGTCACCGTCATTCCTTCTCCCTCCGTACCCTCACCCCGCCCCACGCGCGTCCCTCCCCCACCTACCCTCCAGATGCCCAGCGTGTGACAGGCAGTTACCAGGAATACCGGTTATCCCAGTTGTGTCCCTGGGTCTGTCCCTGTACAGATAACGCCATTCAGTGGCCTCTTGGAGGGGGAGGTGAATGGCTCTAAAGAACATCAGACTTTAAGCCTTGGGTGACTTCGCCACTTTTCTCCCGCTGTGCCGAAACCCCTGGGGCATACCAGCCCCTTTTGCCAGCCGGTTACCTTACCCTTCTCAATCTCGCCAAAACCCCGAGAGTGGATCCTACACATTGACACTCCAACCGGATTCCACAACTTGAGCACAGGCCGGACTGACACGCAGTCGTGAAGGGAGCCACGCGTGAATATATGCCCCGTATCTGGACTCGCAATCAGGAGCCCCAAAGCTCTACGGGTGGGTGCAGTGGTCTGGAGGGTAGAGATAGGGGATTTACAGTTTAACTACTGCTCTTAACTGTGTTTTCTTTTTCAAGCCCTCTTTTTTCCTTTCTTTCACACAACACTTTCAAGTTCTTTCTTTTCTTTCAGGGAGTGTTTGTCTGTTAAAGTTGGAGAACAGGCTCATGTATCCTTGAGAAGTAAACCAAAGTACACTAAGATGAGGGACCTGGGAAGGAGGAAACTGGTAAATTAAGCCCCTCCACATTGTGGAGATCGCTTATTAGAGAAGAATTTTGTTGATAGGTTCTCAAGCAAGGCACAAAGGATAATGACAGTTTGCACATTTGCTACAGCGTGTCTCAGCTACAAGGATCACCAAGTGCTTTTCATTAATTATGCCATAGGATTGTGTTGTGCTGTCCCCAACTTCCAGGTGGCTTAAAAAAGGTTCAGTTGGTTAAAAACAATTTACTTCCCATCGACGCTGTCTGAGACGTGTTTGTGGAAATAGTGGCTAAGTCAATGTATACCTCGAAATGTGATATGGAGTCTCTGTTCTCCATTGTCACCAAGGAGTCCCCAGAAGCCAAAACTGAGAGAATGTTATAAAGAACAGATGGGAGACTAAAATGAGGCAAGTAGGAAAGCAAGATCCATAACATCAAAACCAGTGAGTGTTTGAGCCTTGGCAGGGGAATCCTAAATTCTAATTAATGGGAATAGTCCAGATATATTAGTTGGGGCTCATGAAATGGAAAAGAATTGAAAATGAAAATAGAATAAAATCCTTAGAATATGTACAAAATGCAAAATAACAGAATTTTCTGGCCTTGACATTCTAGATTACAAAGCACCACTTAAGTCACAAGATCCTACTGGTTCTTCCTCCTTCCAAGAAAACATTTGACCAGTTGAAAAATTAAGATTTCTTCCAAAAGTCATATGTATTTTTTCCAGAACACAGAATATACAACTCTCCTTTCAGTATAATCATAACTAAGAAAGCCATGCAAATTTTAAGTCAGTTTACAAAAAAATAGATGCCCCAAAGACCATTTTCCAATTCACTTTCAACATTTTTAAAAGTTTGACTAGGTTAACCAACTTTTTAACAATTTCAGCCAAAATAAAATGTACATTGTAATTTAAAATTGATAAAAAGTGTTTATGGTTGGGAAATAAAAAGGGTTTTATTACTTTATTTTTAGGTTGCTTTTTCACTTACCCGCCAGGCATCCTCAGTTTCCTCTGCAGTATCTGATGTGCTCACCAGGACAAAGGCAGAATAAAGAATGGTCACTATTCCACTGCTCCGAAGAAAAAAGTAATAGTGTTATCACCAACTATTACAGGAAGAGCTCATATCCAGGACAGAGCTTCTGTTGGGTGTCTTCTGCAGTAGTCTACAGTTTCTAGTAGAAAAATTCAATGCAGAATTTAGAAGATTCCAAAAGAAATATACTCCTAAGGCAAATCCATAGAGACAGAAAGCATATTAGTTGTTTTCGGTGGTGGGTAGAGGGGAGAATAGGTAGTGACTGCTTAATGGGTATGGGGTTTCCTTTTGGGGTGATGGACGTGTTCTGAAACTACATAGTGGCAGTGGTCATGCAACATTGTGAATGGACTAAAAGTCACTGAATTGTGTACTTCAAAATGACTCGAATGGTGAACTTTTATGTTATGTGAATTTTACCTCAATTAAAAAAATAAATACATTCTTAAAAGGAAAGTTTGCCATTTTTCAGTAATAGTGTTGATTGTGATAAATCTAGGCCGAATATGGTCTTAGGAGATCTTAATCAAATAGAAAGAGCATGTGTAAAGAAGAAAAGAGAAATCTTGTCCATCACATTGACTGGAAACGAAACCATGAACCAAGTTAACTGGCCAGAAAATACATACAAATTCCATTGAATAAATGTTTCAGCCTTTCAACTTTTGCCATAGGTCATTTCTTTTGCTATCTAACCTAACTCTCTCATGTTATAATACAATATAAAGTCCATTCTTGTGTGTTCTGAATTCAGTAAAGCACAAGACAGAGGCTGTATCACCACAACAATATCACCTTACATTCTCAATTGCTCAGCTTTGCCTTCCTCAGTCTATATGAACAGGGATAGATTTCTCAAATGTGCAGGCATTTTAATTGTTCTTCTTGGCATCCTTTTCAATTGCTGTTTGCTTGCAAGGCCCTCACAGAAAAGAGCACAGAGGACCTCGTTCATCTAAACAGAGGTCCTGTTATATGTTCTCATATCCTCAAACTTCTGTCTCAGGTACTCCACACTGCATACCTGTTTCTTTTTTTTTTTTTTTTTTTTTTTTTTCTTTTCTTTTCTTTCTTTTCTCTTCTCTTCTCTTCTCTCTTCTCTTCTCTTCTCTTCTCTCTTTTCTTTTTTGTAAGATGAGGTCTTGCTATGTTGCCCAGGCTGGTCTCAAACTCCTGGCCTCAAGCAATGCCCCTGCCTTGGCCCCCTGACTAGCTGGGATTACAGGTGCATGCCACTGCTCCCAGCTTGCATACCTGTTTCTAAGCAGCATTTTGAAATTGAATCCTACTAAGTTGGCCATACACTTATATTGATGAAGTTCACATTTTTCACTATTGGCAAAAATGTCAGAGTTCCTTAATGTTTCATTTAGGACATAGTCCATGTGTCCAGTGCAAGAGTCCCTGTTTTCCAGCTCCTTCCCAACCCCAACCTTTTAGTGGTATGATCATTATGCCTGCTATTCTGTCTTGTTTTTTTTTTTTATTTCAGTAAATACTACTTCCATACTACTGATTTTTTCCCTTACCTAGTCTGATAAAAATGCCCAATTATCATAACCTGTCAATTATGAATGCAGCATCATAAAAGATAATGGTGTCTCATAGCCGTAAAATCCTTAGACGATATCCCTCGTCTTGGGTCCTTGAATTTGTGCTCACACAAACTGATAGTGTAATAAGGAAAACTCTAGTAATATAAAGAAGACCTTTATCATGTGACCTAGACAAAGACCTCTTCTCCGATGCAATTAGGAAATAATAACCAGATTATTTCAACATTAAAGAAAAGTTACAAATATAGTAAAAAGGCCCCTCCCAAGGATGTCTGTCAGAAATGTTTCACTGCAGTGTTATCTGCATTGAGCCACGTATATAACAAAAGACATCATGTATTTGGAGGACTATACCAGTGCAAGACGCGAAACAAGGTGCTTATCAGATATTATCTCATTTTATCTTCACAATACCCCTATTAAGCAATACTGTTATTATCCCCATTGTACTCATAAAGAAACCGAGACTCAGAAAGGTTAAATAACTCACTCAAGGTCACTCGGAGACGGGCAGAGCTAGGGTTCAAGCCTAAACCTGTCTGATTGCAAGGCCTTTGGTCTTTTTGCCTCGTTATCCTGCCTCTCACCAATCTAATAAGCTTGGGACAACATAGGTGAAGCCAATAAGCATAAATATGGCCTTTTCTCCCTATTGGCTCCCTTAAAGATGAGAGGGACTCAGGCACCAACAGGGTCTTGGAAGTAACTTAGAGTTGATGATAGAGGCTGGCATAAAACTGGGAGGTGCAGTGACACCGCTACCCTTTTGGTGGGGTGGGAACCACTTAGTACCAGGAGCTGTTGAAGCATTTCAGCCCACTGCCCAAGTCCAGGGGATAGTCCAGCCCTCTTTCAGAGTACTGTATGTCTATGAAATGGATAAAATAATACAAAATAGGTTTGTGAAAAGCTTGATTTTATATGTTCAGATGTGAAAAGGAGAGACTAAGTCAAAATGAAATATTTTGGAGGTTTTCCATTTTTATTTTTAGACTGCTTACTACTGGATTTTGTAATCAGTATTAAAAATGTGGGAGTTGGGGCTTTATAAAAATGTTATCTCAAAAATAGTCAAAAAGAATTTCTTGGCACTGTAGGGGGAAATAAGTGATAGAATTTTTAAAGGGGACATGATCAGTGTAAACTTCACAATCTTAAAGAGGTTATTTTTTGAGACAGAGTCTTGCTCTGTCACCCAGGCTAAAGTACAGTGGCGTCATCATAGCTCACTGCAACCTCAAACTCCTGGGCTCAAGCAATTTTCTTGCCTCAGCTTCCCAAATAGCTGGGACTACAGGCATGCACCACCATGTCTTGCTAATTTCTCTATTTTTTATAGACAGAAGGTCTCACTGTAGCTCAGGCTGGTCTCAAACTCCTGGCTTCTCGGAGTGCTAGGATTACAGGCGTGAGCCACCGCACCCGGCCCAAAAGGTTATTTTTAAGCTATTTATAAAGCAGCATTAGATACAGATTTATTATTAGGTATGGGAGATAGGGTTTTCTATGATACCAGAAGAAATGTATTTTTGAGAAAATTTTCATATTTAGAAAATGTTCTACTGAGAAGATTAATATTTGCACAGGTCTTTCCAGTTTTCAATGTGCTTTCATGTTTTGTCACTTAATCCTCTAGTAATGGGCCAGGGTCTTCGATCATAGACATTGTACATCAAATCAACCCGAGGTTCATTGCCTGTGAGTACACAAACACCCACAAACACACACACGGGCTGTGTGTGTATGTCCCTCTGGAGATAGGAAAGATTTTTAGTGACCGGGGTTAGTAATGAGGGGTATTATGGGTTCGGAAAGACAACTGATAAGGAAAACTTAAAAGGCTAAAGATAAAAGCGAACAAAAGAGCAGGGTTTGGAAAGAGAATGGGCAGCACCGTGCATCAGAAACAAGCTTCAAATTAGAAATCAGGAGACAGAGTTCCATCTTCTGAGTTCAGAGTCCAGCCATAGATATAAACTGACTAATAAGCAGCTTTGTGTCTTTGGGCAATTTATTTTACCTCTGTCTAAGGTCTGTTTCATCACTGTAAATGAAGGCATTAGTTGATCTCTGAGATCAGATTCATTTAAGTTGCGATTCTATAACAATAGTTATAGTTATTATTTTCTTCTTAATGCTTTTCTATATAATAAGCATGTATTTATTTTTATGATGAGTGTTTATTACTTATATATACAGAAACTAAAAGATTAATGTAAACTTTCTGAGGTTTTAATTCTTCAAACACAAAAAGGCTTTCTTATATCAGTTTATGCCACTTTAACCTTTGAACGGGGCTAACCGCAAATTTTCTTCAAGGACACAAATACTAGTTAAACTAGCTTTTAAAAATCTGAATTGCGATAACCATTTTGAAAGCAATCTCAATATATCTTCATACCACATATAGATATTATTTCATTCAAGAGGAAAATGAATGATGGTTTTCTATTCTTGAATTTGCACTTGAATTGATTTCATTATTATACCTCTGGGGAATTTTAAGGCTACTCATTAAGGAAACATATGATCCTTATTTATTTTCAGAGTACTTTATCTGTCTACTGGATCCAAATATTCATAACCTGAAAATAATATCACCACGTAGAGGGCCTTGGTTTGGTAACTATTTTGGTGCTTCTGCACTTACATTAATTACTTTTTGAATTGTTTGGTCCATCTGTTACCTGAAACGTAACAAAGGATAGTTGAAGTTTTGCTTCCTGAAGAACACCTCATTTACGTATGAAGATTGATTTTCAATATATAACTAGAGAGTTGCCAAAAATATACAAAACAGGCTGCTAGAATTGATTGACAAAAATATTTTTGAGGTTATCAATCCCAAAGAATGTGTCCTTGAACTTTTAGGTTTCATTTGATTTTGGAAGTCCAGCTGAGGCTGGCTTCAGCTTCTTCAAGGATTGTTTTCTTAGGTTTACCTGATCTTCCATCAGCACTGACTGTGAGTTTCCCCTTTTCCATCCCCACCCTTTCCTTCTGATATGCAGCAGTGGCCAATTATTATGCTGTGGCAAGCTCAGCGCCCGATTTCTTGTGGTCACAAGGTGTGTGCTTTCTGTATAATCTACTTTGTATTCTTCTTAGCATTAACGCAGATCTATCCTTTGCAGAAAAAAAAAAAAACAATAATGAAGTCACATTAGAAAACATTAATGTTTTGACTAATTTAAAATTGCAAATGAAAAACACCTAGACTATAATTTTCAGTTTATGAGGATGTAGGGTATCATTAAATGAGTTTAGTCTCTTCTTAGTACCAATTACTTTAGACATTTCTAATTTGTTTTTCCTTTTTATGTGCAATCTATTGCCTTTAGTGTAAATGTGGACTGATGTAGAATAATGATCGTGGGTCAGCCCTTCATAGGGTGGACCATCTAAACTAAAGGTGAACACTAAGGGTAAAATAATTAAGGAAAAGTTTGTATTTGTGTCACAGGAGCTCCTTCTGTAACACTTTAAAAAAAGTCCCATTTTAAAAGCAGTTGACCAGTTCAAACAAGATCACAGCAAATCAAATGTATACATCTACCTATTGTGAGCTTATAACGAGCTGGTGATTCGATATTTAGAAAATAATTCCTCACTAAAATCTCACAAACTCCATTAAATTCATATCTACCTTCATTTGATTGTGCTATCTGGCCCCAGGGAAAATGTGGCATATTTTCTCTTTTCAAATTTTTCATGTTTTTTAAAGTACAAATATATGACAACTTTTCTGATTTCTCTTGTTCACATATTTCAGAGACTGCATGGCTCATCAGTGCCATTTGCCTCAGACTGCTTTGCAAACCACAACAGTATAGAAAAGTGCCATGGTACAAAAGTCCCAGAAGTACCCTGACTGTGCCTTTTGGCCAAATTAACTAATTATTGTCTTCATATAGAAGATACTTCCATTTCTCTGCCAAACATGTCTGTGCAAAGACAGTTTGGCTACACAACTAAATTTAAGAGTCCAGCCATAGATATAAACTGACAGTTCAACACACAGAGGAATAGGTAACCATTTCTGAGATAAGTTTATGAAGATTACTGGTCAAAATAAATCTCTGATAAATTTCCCTGCATATGTATGTCCAGGTTACCCTCAGTGTAAATATTGTTTATATTGTGCCTGCAAAACTCTGTCACCCCCTCAGGGGAAAGAAAACTTCTCCA
>NW_012154396.1:4468422-4471624 GCF_000956105.1 Propithecus coquereli
TTGACTGATTGCTCTGGCTAGGACTTCCAGTACTATGTTCAATAGAAGTGATGACAGTGGGTATCTTTGTCTTATTCCAGTTCTGACAAGGAATTCTTTCACCTTTTCCCCATTCAGTATGATGTTTGTTGGATTTGTCATATATGGAGTTTATAATTTTGAGATACGTTCCTTCTATGCCTGGTTTGTTGAGGGGTTTTATTATGAAGGGTGCTGGATTTAATTTAATGTTTTTTCTGCATCTATTAAGATGGTTATATGGTCTTTGTTTTTAATTCTCTTTATGCAGTGAATAAAATTTATTTCTTTGCATATGTGGAATCTTCCTTGCATCTCTGGGATGAAACTCACTTGATCATGGTGAGTTACCTTTTTGATGCACTACTGGATTTTGTTTGCTAGTATTTTCTTGAGGATGTTTGTGTCTGTGTTCATGAGGGACATTGGTCTGTAGTTTTCTCTTTTTTGTTGTGTCCTTTCCTGGCTTTGGTATCAGGGTAATACTGACTTCATAGAATAAGTTAGAGAGGATCCCCTCCTTCTCCATGTTATAGAACAGTTTCAGTAGGATAGGTGCCAGTTCTTTGTAGGTCTGGTATAATTTGGCTATGAATCTATCTGGTCCAGGGCTTTCTTCAGGGGGAGATATTTTATTACTGTTTCAATCTTGCTATTCACTATTAGTCTGTTCATAATTTCTGTTTCTTCTTGATTCAACTTGGGAGGTTGTGATGAAATTTATCCATTTTCTCTAGATTTTCTGGTTTGTGTACACAGAGGTTTTGACGGTAGTCATGAATGATATTTTGCATTTCTGTGCTATCAGTTGTAATATCTCCATTTTATTTCTGATTGAGCTTACCTGAGTCCTGTCTCTTATATTTCCCATTAATCTAGATAGTGATTTATCAATTTTGTTTATCTTTTCACAGAACCAACATTTTATTTTGTTGATCCTTTGTATCATTTTTTTGGTTTCCATTTTGTTTAGTTCTGCTCATCTTTGTTATTTCATTTCTTCTGCTAGCTTTAGGTTTGGTTTGCTCTTCTTTTTCTAGTTCCTTGAGGTATGACATTAGATTGTTAATTTGTGATCTTTGTGTCTTTTTGATATAGGCATTTAAGGCTATAAATTTTCCTCATGGAGATTTTGGAAGCTTGTGTCATCTTGGTTGTTTAATTAAAAAAACTTTGTATTTCCTTCTTGATTTTGTCATTGATCCAAGGATTGCTCAGCAGCAGGTTGTTTAATTTCCAGGTGTTTGTGCAGCACTGACAGTTCCTCTTGAAGTTGATTTCTACTTTTATTCCACTGTGGTCTGAAAATATACATGGTATTATTTCAATTTTTGTAAATTTGTTGAGACTTGTGACATACTTGATCTATCTTGGAAAATGTCCCACATGCTGATGAGAAGAATCTATATTCTGTAATTTTGGGGTAGAATGTTCTTAAATGTCTGCTAGGTCTGTTTGTTCTAGAGTCCTATTTAAGGCAAGTGTTTCTTTGTTGATTTTTTGCTTCCATGATCTGTCTAGTTCTGTCAGTGGAGTTTGAAGTCCCTGGCTATAATGATGTCACTGTCTACTTCCTTGCTTAGATGTTGTAGAATTTGTTTTATAAATCTTAGAGCTTCTATGTTAGGTGCACATATATTCAGGATTGTTATATCTTCATATTGAATTGATCCCTTTATCCTTGAAACTGACCATCTACTTCCTTGCTTAGATGTTGTAGAATTTGTTTTATAAATCTTAGAGCTTCTATGTTAGGTGCATATATATTAAGGATTGTTATATCTTCATATTGAATTGATCCCTTTAATCATTATATAATGAACTTCTTTGTCTTTTTTTTTTACTGTTATTGATTTAAAGTCTGTTTTTTTTTCTAATATAAGTATAGCTATTCCTATTCCTTTGTGTGGAATATCTTTTCCTACTCCTTGACCTTGAGTCTATAAAATTATTTATCAATTAAGTGAGTCTCCTATAAGCACATTTTCTTTATCCATTCATCAGTTGATGGACATTTAGGTTGATTCCATATCTGGGCTATTGTGAATAATTCTGCAATATACATAGAAGTGCAGATATCTCTTCAATATACTGATTTCTTTCTTTTCAATATATACCCAGAAGTGGGATTGGTGGATCACATGGTAGTTCCATTTTTAATTTTTTCAGGAACCTCTGTGCTGTTTTCCATAATGGCTATACTAATTTATATTCCTACCTAAAGTGTATAAGAGTTCCCTTTTCTCCACATCCTCACCAGTGTTTGTTATTTCTCATCTTTTTGGTCAAAAAGATAATAGCCATTCAAGCTGGGGCGAGATGATATCTCATGGTGGTTTTGATTTGCATTTCCCCTATGATTAGTGATGCTCAGCATTTTTTCATATACCTGTTGGCCATTTGTATGTTTTCTTTTGAAAAATATCTATTCATATCATTTGTCCATTTTAAAATTTGGATTATTTGTGGGTTTTTTTGCGGTTGTTTGAGTTCTTTGTATATTTGGTTATTAATCCTTTGTCAGATGGATAGTTTGCAAATATTTTCTCCCATTCTATAAGTTGTCTCTTCAATCTGTTGATTGTTTTCTTTGTGTGCAGAAGCTTTTTAGCTTGATGTAATTCCATTTGTTTCTTTTTGCTTTTGTTGGCTGTGATTTTGAGGTCTTACCCAAAACAAATCTTTACTCAGACCAATATTCTGAGGCATGTCCCAATGTTTTGTTTTGTTTTTTTTTTGGTAGTTTCATACTTTCAGGTCTTACATTTAAGTCTTTAATCTATCTTGAGTTGATTTTTATATATGGTAAGAGATAGAGATCTAGTTTAAGTCTTCTGTATATGGATATCCTGTTTTCCCAGAACTATTTTATTGAAGAGACTATCCTTTCCCCAATGTATAATCTTAGCACCTTTGTTGAAAATGAGTCGACCATAAATACGTGGATTTATTTCTAGGTCCTCTATTCTGTTCTATTGGTCTGTGTGTCCGTGTTTATGCCAGTATGATGCTGTTTGGTTTACTAGAGCCTTGTAGTGTATTTTGAAGTCAGGTAGTATGATGCCTCCAGCTTTGTTCTTTTTGCTCAGGATTGCTTTGGCTATTCAGAATCTTGTGGGGCTCCATATGAATTTTGAGATTGTTTTTTATATGTCTTTGAAGAATTTCCATTGGTGTTTGATAG